>NC_089681.1:86728713-87028713 GCF_031753505.1 Anomalospiza imberbis
ATTGTACAACATTTCATGTTTATAACCATTCTTACAAGGCACCTCTCTGACAGGCCCAGTACCTTAAGACATTGCATTTTCTAACTTTGTCAAAGAAATAGAGAGGGAAATGGGAAAGGAATCAGTTCATAACATATACCAAAATTCTGAAAAAGGCTTTGACAGAATGTCCAACAGCTTCCAGATACCACCTTCTGAACTGAAACCTCCAAACCAAGCTATCACCCCACACATACCTTTCTTTTGATGGGGGCTGTGCCGGTGCTGTGCATGCACCATGTCTCAAACTGTGGGAATGCCCTTGGTGTCCTCTTAATGAAGAAAAAAAAAAAAATCGCTTTTCCATTAATGTATTTAATTATTAATAGGAAGGAATTTTCCATCTCTGAGTAGAAGTATCTGTTGAAAAGTTAAATAATCTTTTAGATCTCTAGGTTTCTGATCTGTTTGGATCCTTTTAGGGGACAGATTCTGCAAAACCTATAGATCTGGATTAAATTAGAATAGTTCTCTCCTTGGCCTGTAGCTGCAGGAAGGGTTATTTGCCTTTGCCACTTTCAAATGCTGTTTCAGAGTAACATCATGTGCTCTTTCTCAGCCAGCACAGTGAGCGTGCTCAGCACTGCTTGTTCCTCAGTCCCAGAAACCTCTACCAGGTGCATTTGGCAGGTGCTAGCAAAATAACCCTACAGGGAGGGGGAAAACCACAAACAGCTGTGTCTGCCCATGTAGAACGTGAGATGGCAGCTGTAGGTGTTACCCAGCTTCTAGAGTCCTTTACTCTGTCAACAATAGAAGGCTTCTACATAGTGCAGCTACCAGCTACAATGTCTTGTGTGCTGTCTTTAAGTTTGTTAACTTTTGTGGTAAGAGAGGGCTTGAAGAAGGACAAGATACCTGCTTAGAGTCCTCTAAGCCAATGTTACTGCTGTGTATGAATAAGAAACTAAAAGAAAAAGCTGAGGGTCCCAATATAATGCTCCCTTCTGATCTCATGAGAAGGTGTTCAGCTTCCTCTCTTCCTACATTTCTCTTGGGAATCAAGTGTAGTTCATGCTCCTCATCCATATTTTGCTACTGATAAGACAAGAAATCTACATCACTTTATAAATTACATAACATCCATTCAAGATGGAGAACTGCATTCCAGCTTCCTCAAATTCTTGTGGAAACCCTTAGAATTCAAATGAAAAGCAGAACTGAATCTTTGGCAAAGTTAAGATTATGCCAAAAAAAGGAAACTTTAGGAGATATTAGATGGGAAGGAAAGGGGAACAGTGAAAACACAACAGGCAAATGGAATCAATAAAACATCATTTTAAAAAAGTAGATTAAAAAAAAGGACATCAAATAACAAACAGACTGCACATTGCTAATGCTTGTATGGCTGATTGCTTAGAAACACATGAAGTAAGGTAACGGGGTGAACACCCCAATATCTTCAGGGGAATGAATACCATTGGGTTTTTAAAGCCATGGTTGTGACTTGTTGACTCTGGGCTAACGCTGGGAACAAAGGGACACTCAGCCCCCACTCACCTGGCTGATGTAAGTAGAGAGCCATGACAACATAAGCAGCTTCTGGCCCCACCACTCCTTCTCCCTGCTCGTCCCTTCCCTCTTCTCCTGGCACAGCTGTGCACACCTTCACCTGACGGAGCCCATCAGGGCACCAATCATGCTCCAAACACCTAGCACAAGGGAAGGGCACCACTGCAACAAGGTGGGGAGCCCTGCTGAGCCCCATCGGGGTTCTGGCAGCTCACGGAGCATCTCTGGCCTTGGCTCTGCAGCCACTGCCTGACAGTGGCTTGCAAGGTGGCTCTCAGTCACTGGCCCAAAGTTCTGGTCTGCCTCGTCATTTAGGTGTCCCAAATGTCCTTGCATGGCATGGCAGTGTCTTCAATCAGGAACAGGGGATTTCATTCATAACACTGTCTGTGTTGATTTCTCCCAAGAGTGGTTGCATTTTGAAAGGAAAATATTTGTTTGTCGATTTCTTATTTTGCCTTGTGATCTAATGTACCTGTTTTTTCTTTCCTTCCTTGTCACCACACTAGTTATTATTTATTTATAGGGCAAGAAAAACTGGATAAATTCTTAGAAAAAATAGATATGGGAAAGGCGTGGTCTCTGGTGCTAAAAGTCTGACTAGATGTGATGGGGTAAAGTGGGAGTGAGAAGGCTGGAGGTTACGATGGGCTCATGGACAAAGATTACAGCATAAGTACATTTTGGATATTCCATTTTTATAATAATATTGTTGATTCACAGAAAATCATTATTTTGCCATCCTGACCTCATACCTCAGAAATCAGTAACTTTCTCATCACTTGGTCTAGTGGTTATGAAAAATTTAATTGCAAACCATCTTCATGCTGTTTTTTCACCTCTGTTGTTTCTGCTGCAAAACAAAAATAATGTTAATAGTTCAGGAAAGCCTAACTTTAGAATTCAAAATACCAGGAAATTTGAAGTTTAAAAATTGATAGCAATTTTTCTGTCCTGTGTTGAAGGAACTAGAGTCCTAAATTAGATATGATGCTTCACAGAAGCCAAATCTGAGATCTGAAGTGAGAAGTAGCATGATCAAACAAATGTAAGCGGAGCTGGAATTGAAAACTTGTTTTGGGGGAGAAGCATATGTCTCTGTGACCCTTGCAAAGAGCATTTTGCTAGCTGAAGAGTAATACATGGTACAATAAAAGCTCAAATCAGAAATTTGGGGGAAATTGTGGAAAAAAACACTCCTCAGAAAAAAAAGTGGAAGGATCTGAATACCATCTAGCTGTATTGACAGGGAAGAGGGAAAAATAACAAAAAATAATCTGTACTAAGCCAGATTGGAAAGACAGTTTCTGACATTGAGTCATATCAAGAAATAAATTTGATTTAGGACATATAAGAGATGCAGAAAAAATTGCACGCTCCAGTTTCTCCTTAATCTGAAGTGGGTTTAGCAGTATGAATGCCAGCTGTCGTGGACAATCCACAACATACCATTTCCCATTTCTGCCCACTCTAAACCCTCAGACTTTCTATATTCTTTTGTTAAATTAAACATATTGAGTAGTATTTAATGAATCATGATAAAATTTGTGTAACAGAACTTTTATCTCCATCAGTGTTCCAGTTACATTCAACATGCTATTTGGTAAAATGAGTCTTTTGTCCAAAAAGCAATGCAAATATCAGCTGCAAAGCTGTAACTTAGAGTTATCATTTTGGTGAAGCCTGCGTTTCTCTGACTAGCTAGCAGAGGGATCTCCTCTCAGAGAGAGCTGTAATGCAGCTCAGATGTTGATATAGTTTTTGTAAGAGAATTTGCCTCAGGTGTGGCTATAATTTTACCCTTGAGCAAAAGAGTCATCCAGATCAAACACAGAAGCATTGATATGAACAGGTGATCACTATTTTGTAGAATAACACTGGAAAGAAACAGGTTGAAATGTCAAATGTGAACTGCTGTGAGCTCGTTTCACATCACCCTTACTACAGGACCTGACTGCTGCTTACATGTGAAAAACACGGCACTTCATCTGAGAAGACCTCAACCAACTCAAGGATGTGTGTGCATTTGTGGACAACATTTACCTCAGGACCTAATTATCTTCAGGGTTTTGTCAGTGTGGCTTTGGCACCTGAAAAAAAAGCTGCATTAGGCTGGTACTAATAGTAGACCACTTAAAATGACTGGCTGGCTCTCCCAGAGTGTTCCAGCAACTGCCTCCTCCTCCTCCACTAGGTAAAGCCTGCAATGCCTGTTGGCTCTGGGTTGCTGCCTGCTGTTTATCTGTGGCATGCAAGCAGAAGTCCCTCTGCTTCCAGAGCTTCAGCCTCTCCCCATGCTGGTGATAAGTTACTCCTCGAGTCCTTTCTGCCAATTGTTCTTGGCAAAAGGACCAGGGAAGACTTTTGTTGTTGCTGGCTGTTATCTCTGCCTCTGACTCCACTTGGCAGAGGTGCAAATCCATCTCTCTGGTGTGGAAACAAGCTGCTGGACTTTGGATGAGTCAACTCATTAATAAACAAAGAGTTACAAAGGAAGCAGGGATCAGTCTTAACAAAATAAATGCTTTGAAAGTTTGGATGCTAAGGTATTTGTCCTCCCCAGCATGACACTCCTTTATCTTGGGCCCCAGCCTTCCTATCAGAAAATGGGGAAGTTCGTAGTTTATCAAATTTTAATCAGCTGAAATGCTGATGTGTTACTTACATAGCATGGAAAGTATTTTCTCTGCTGTTACTAGTGAAAGTGGGTTATTTTTAATTATTAATTCATATCTGTTTCTATACCTTCCCTGCTTTGTGGAATATGCCAGTGCTAACTGGAAGACCTTCCATCACCGACTGCTTACCCTATCTCTCTGAAGAAACCTAAGGAAGCTGCTCTGTGGGAAGCTCAGGACTGAAGTATTAGGTTCCCATTGAATTCTCTTCTTTGCTGAAGTAGAAGTATGTGATCAGATTCAGGAACATGGGACTTGGAGGATGGGGGGTTGCAGCTTTTTGGTGGATGGGGTTGGTGAGGTTTGCTTTGTGTTAGTTTATTTTTTTTCAAGGAGAAGATATTTGGATTTTCTCCTTGTCCATAGCCCACTGCTGACCAGGAAAAATTTCCTTTGGATGGAGCCTTAGCTTTTGTTCAGCAACACCACTGTAGTGGTAAAAAGGAAAGCCTGGCTCAGCTTTCTGATGCTCCTTATGCCACCCCTAAGGACAGCAACCCCTCTTTCCTTGTGCCAGCACTGGGAAAACCTCACAGTTTCCTCATCTGCAATATGTCCACAGCCAGATGCCCTTCTCTCACCTTCAGAAGCCAGTCTTGCTCTCCAGCAGACACTTCAACAGCCAGCCCCTAGTGAAGTCCACAACTATTCCAGTGATATAAAAACAAAGCAAGATAAGTACTTTACACTTCAGAAAAGCTGTAAGCAAAAGGTGCTGTAGGCAACCATGCTGCTAGACTATTAATTCCACATAAAGTAAATATGGACACATAGATAAAAAGCTTATTTACAGCAAACTTAATAAGCAAGAGCAACAAAATACTACAAGTTTGGCATAGACTGCAGTCACCTTGATGTTCAATACCTTTGCATGGTAAATTTATTTGAAAGCTTAGAAAGTAATTCTAATGGCATAGATGTACTTGCTTTATAGGGCAAAAAAAATGGGATCCTTTGTATTTTCCTAGAAGAAGCATGTCCTCTCTCTGCGCCAAGTCAATGTGTCATTTAGTTTCCCCCCAGGGCACCTTTCAAAGCCATGCAGGATCCAATGTCACCCCACCTCCTCCAAGGTATTCCCAACCAACTGCTAGGAATGAATTAACAAAAAAATCTCACATTTTACTGGAAGTATGATGTATCATTTTTCCTTTAACATTCCCGCATCCTATTGCACCTCACTGTTTTCCTGGGTAGATAAACATTCATGTGCATTTCACAAAATTCTTGAAGAAGAGAATGTACATATCTGGTCATATCTTGTTTATTTCCAGTGTTAAACTTGTCAGTGAATTTTGGGCAGAAAGTTGTTTAAGAGTTAGGAAAGGTCACAATGAAATTAGGCCAAGAAAGCCAATGGAAAGTTTCCTAAGCAGAGTCCTTTGATGAAGCGTGGACAATTTTCCCAGAAAGTTCACTGACAAAGCAGTTGGTCAATGGCAACCTACAGTGTGGACAACAAATCAATTGCGTGTTACATGAAAATCCCAATTTCTCTAATCAGTTGTAACAGTCACATAGATTTAATCAATTTTCTCTCTACTCTTGGATAATAAAGGAATATTAATAGATCTATGATTTACTTTGTACTGTTTACTGTATTAAAAACTTCAGACTCTACACCATGCCTCTAAAATTTTCTCCCTACATACACACCTCTCAAAACTTCATTAGATTTTTGCTGTCCTTTTCCCTTCTCAGTCATATTCCTTCTGAAGTGGAGCAGACTGTATTTAATAGTCCAAGTACATACTATATATCAAGGTTTTATATTATTTTATTTTTAGTACTGTTCTTTATTCTTCTCTTAATACTACCTAATTTCCCATGTAAGTCCATGCTTTTGAGCCAACATGGTGTGATGGAAAGATCCTTTCTCTCAGTTCTTCACAGCCACATCTGCGTCCTTTTCTGACCTGGTTTCAATGAATTAAAATCCAGTATATACAAATAGTCAACATTGTTCTCTAAATCACATTACACTGCAATATCAGCTTCATCATCATGTCAGATTGCCTGATCTTTGTTAGCTCCTTCCACATTTCCTTCTCCTCCTTTCTAAATGTGACTGAGTAATTTCTTTGGGGCACGTGTTGATTTTACGATCCCACTGCTTGTGCCTTCCTCCAAATTAAACATTAGAGAGCACCAGCACAAACTTTGGGGGAACTCCACTTAACCTTAATTAAACTCTATGAAAACAACTTGCATCCACCTTTTCCGCTGTAGAGCCTCATACTTTCTACCATAAAGTAAACCAAACTGACCTCTTCATGTTAAAGAAAGAAAAAAAAAGAGGAAAAAAACCCAGAACTGTGCAATCCCTGATATAGACTTGTTGATGAAAAAAGTGGGTAAAAGATAGAAGTTAGAGCTCAGAGGGCATCATTGCTCACTAGGAAGCCAAGTACAAAATAGAAAGGAGAAGAGAGAAATCAGAGGAGTGAATGCGACCCTTGAGGGTGAGTCCCACACCTCTCAAGGAAGCCATACAAACGATGGCCACTCTCTTGGTCAAACCAACACCACCTGGCATGGTTAAAGAAGGGACTGGTCATTGCTGAAACATGCACGTCCTCGAAGACCTCATCTCCTGCAAGTCCAAAGGCAGCTGTTGTACCCATTGCCAAGGGTTTATGGGATGAAAAACCAAGTCATAAAAAAGGAAAAAAAGGAAAAAAAGGAAAAAAGGGGGGGAAGAAATGTGCTAAAACTCTCCAGTCCTCCCAGGTATAATTACAGAAAATAACAACAAATATAAGGTAGCTTTTGGCACTTTTGGTGTTCTGAGGTGTTTACTGTTTTGAGTCTCGACTGCGGTAACGTGTAGGATGCATAAACTGTGGAGCTGGCCAAGCAGAGCGGGCACGCAACCTGCTAATTGGGGAAAGTCTGCCCAAGCATCCGGCCACGGGATGGCAACACAGCAGCCCCCAGAAAGTCAATTTTAATTTTTTAATAATTATCTTAAATGGTGGCTCAACCACCAATCTAAACATTAAATGACTATCCGTTTAATAAGCAAAATCAATGGGTTTTGTTCTGAATATGCATTAGCTTTCATCCCTTCTCTGTTTGTAGCATTTAATAGTAAGGAATATATAAAAATAACATAACTGCCAATGCCTTATCTATGTAGTATTTCTGTCTCTACAGTCTGGGTTTTCTCCTTTTCCTTAGTTACACAGAAGTTACACAGATCCCAGGAGCAAGAAATTATACTCACCACAAAACACAGCTATTCCACCAGCATATTCAGGAACCACCCCCCACAAAAAAAAACCCCAAAAAAGCCCTACAACTCCCCCTGCTACTACACTTGGATGCACAGTAAATTTACCTGTTAGAAAGAAACACAATTTGAGACCTTTTTTTCCCTTTCAATTTTATAGAAAATAAATTTGGAGCCTTCATGACTCAGTTACTTGCACACTAAGAAAAGGTGACAATCCTGTTTTCTGTAGACATTAAAATAACGGCAATAAATTCCACTCTTCTCTAATAAATTCCATGTTTGTTTTTGTTTTTTTTTTTTAATATACAATAGATCGCCTAAGGTTTCCAGACAACATATTCTAAAATATAGTTTGCTTCCAAGCAAGCTGACACTTGAGTCTTCTTATCTAATCTTTAGCTGTTTATTGCTCAGTTAAATTTCTTCTGAACAAAGGGCTTAGCAAAATCCATATAGATATTATGGAATACCAAGACATAATGACTCTTCACTTACTTTACTCAGTTCTCTGGGACTGTTTTTTCTCCCCTCCTTTTTCTTCCTTATGATCCCATATGGAGTGAGGGTCTGATTCTCAGTCCAGGTTTTAGCTAATTGCACAGGGCCGCAAACACTTTTTAGGTAGGTAAACTACATACTTCTAAGTGTGAAAGGTGGCAACCAAGATAATGTTTCACATTGTAAATTATCTGACCTCTCAGTTAAACATCTGTTACTGGCTTAATGGCCACTAATGGTGCTCCAGGAACAGAAATAATTTACTGCCTTTTTCTCCTTTTGTATTACTGCCAACTCAGCAATGGGCTGAAGTAAAGCCAAAGGGACAGCACTGGTGGAAAGCAGAGCATCAAGCCCCATGGCAGTCATAAGTACAAGGCCATGTGAAAAAGGACAGGAGGTGAAGCCTGTAGGGCTCTACCAAAACAATTGTGGAAACTATTAGCTTATCACCTCTTTACTATGAGCAAGAGTAGAGATGGCAAAATGGAAATAAGAAGTTCACCTTCATATGTGCCTGTTTATGCATCCAGGGCTATCAGGTAGGAAAAGAAAGATCTACTTAACAACAAACTAAATTTAACCTCTATTATTTTTTGGTTCATGTAAAAGCCATTGTAACATTTTGGGTAAAAGACAAGGTACTCTTATTACCTACCCTTCACAGGTACTAACAACCAGCTTACTATTCATAAAATGTGGCATGAGCCATGAAACACGTTAAAGTTCTTTGACCTCATTACTCATGAGATGCCTTCAAATTTTAAATGCTTGGAAAAAGCTAATTTTGAGTTGTGATGAACTACTTAAATCTTGATACAGGAAACAGGATCACATCTTCACTATTTCATAAAAGAGAAATAAATAGCTAAGTTGAAAACCTACAAAAATAGATTCAATTTGACAAAGATCTAAATAGCATGGACATGAAAGTTCAGTGGCATGAGAACAGTGATTACATTAATCAGATTTCCTCACCAGAGTTCAAGACCATTATTTGAAAATGAGACTAGTTGCTTCTGTCCTCAAGAAGTCATGCCTGATTACAAAACCCCCGGCTAAATTCTAGCTGCAGCGACGTTTATGTGAATTTTGCTAAAGGCTTCAGCAGGAGCAGGATTTTGTCCTGTTTTCCCTGGCACAAACACAACACAATGGGGAGACATGCAAAGCCCTCTTCTGAGTCCAGGTCTTTCTGGCCAAGCAATCCCTTGTAAATGTTGAATGTGCTTCCAGATGCTGAGTCCAGACCAGCCTCTGCAGCCTCTGCTGGTGTGCTACAAGTGATCTCACACAGCCCTGGAGCTCGTAGAGCTCTGTCAAGCCCTCTCAAAGAAACAAGAAAAGAAAAACAACTCTAAGGAAGTCAATATGATATCTATATATTCTCATTAAACCAGCACTATCTCCCTTCTGAATTAAATGAAATCAATACCTTTTGCTTTTAAGAATATTTTCTTCATACTCCATCCAGATGCAAGAATGAAAGTAAGTTCAGTTAAGGGTTTCTGGTTTAATTCTACTTGATTTTCGATGTGCATTGACTTGCAGTTTCCTTATTATAATTTCACAAATTTAATAGTGCAATGTTCCCTGAGCTGCCTTACTAAGATTCTTGATTTTGGATCCAACACACACTTTTCAGAAGTATTTTTCATTTGCTTGATTATTAAACATGTAAAACAAGCTCTTCAAAGATCAAGAGCATCAACTCTTTTCCCAGGAGCAGTGTTTCATTTTTTTATATGCCAATATAATGTCTATCATTCAGTCCAAATTGCAATCCCCTCTAAGACCTACTCAAACACAAATTAATGAGTAAGCTGAAGATTAACCTGCAAAAGCAATTATTATTATTAAAAGCATTAATAAAACAAAACAAAAAGAAGAGGCATAAAATGAACACAGAAAGCAGATGCAGTCATTGAGTGACAGAAACTGGACCAAGATAATGCTGGTAAAAATGACACTCATTGAGATGCATAAGAAAGAGATAAGAATGCTTTGTCACCACTCATTTTTTTCCCATATGTTTTCCTGGTACAGCACATTTCTGAGACCATGTCACTGGCTTTACTTCATAGAGATAAAATGGGAAAACAATGTCTGTATTGTACCTTCCTATCTCTAAATAAATTTGATTTGATAAAGGTACTTTGCCATCAGGTTCCTCTTCCTTCTATGTGTTATTCATGTGATTGCTAATCAAAGCTCATTAAGAAAGAAGCTTTTGCCTGTCACCGGACAAAGGAGGATGTAAAAGCACTTCATTGTTCCTGCTCTGAAGGAAAACAATTTGCCATAGCCAGACCCCCCCCTCCCAGCAGTGCCAAGCACATGGTAATTTATTACCTCTGGATGTCTGATTCCAAGTGAAGGAAACTGAAATGTCATACCTTCATTCATAACACCGTCTCATGGAATTATTTTTTCCGGATTCCTGGGAAGTTGAAATATTTGAGAAGAATATCAGGAACTGTTGTTTTAGCCTGTTTGGTGAATAGATAATTGCCTTCCAACTCTATTCTTTCAGGAAATGATGTGAGTGTTGCATTGTTCCTAGATGGGGGCAGCAATGTTTTTTAACAAGACACACACATACATATTTTTAAAAGAAACAAAACACAATAAAAACATGCATTCTATGCCACTGGACTGGACCAGACTTTTTGAATCTGGCAGAGATAAGGGGTTGGCCCAGACAACATGTCCACATTTCACATAACTCAGAGCATTCTTTAGAAGGGATGTAAGCAACACTTTTTGTTGAAGTACGAAAAAAAAAAAGGCATTTCAAACAAAACCTTTTATGATGTGAGAGTAAAAAGCTCATTATGTTAAGTGATATCAAGCATGACCAGAAAAGACCCTAGGGAGAAATTACACTTTCTTTATTGGATTCTGTGGGACAAACCAGTCTGGGAACTTGAAAGAAGAAGGAAGGTGCACGTGGAAATCACATCATATATGAAGAATAATTCCTTACCGTGTGAAAATTATTTGGAAATAGTTTTCAGCTAAAGTTTCTCTTCATGGCAGCCTTTTCAAAGGGAGCACACTGAGGCAATGACCTACAGTAGCACTGATACAATGGCTGCTGGATAACCTCCTCACAGAGGTATGTGGTCCTAGTCCAGTTACGTGTCAACAGGCAAAATATAATGAGGACTGAAACTTGTAAGAACAAGGGCTCAGTTTGAGCCTCTTTCTTTATTTTGACTAAAGATAATGGCGAAAATTTAACACAGTTAAACTTCAAAAGAAATAAAAGTTAACACAGTTAAATTTTTACAGTTTTTCAATTTAATTTTTGATTGAAGTAAAATTTGGCCTGGAAAGGGTGTACTACTTCTTCTAAGGGAGAGGGGTTTAAGGACTAAGGGACAGCATTCAGGAACTCTGCTATGACTTTCCATGCTCCAGATTCACCACCACACATTTATCGAGAGCTTGCATCCTCTGAAAACAACATTAGGAAGATTTTTGCATTTAGTGACCATGTGCTGATGGTGACCACCTCAGTGGCAAATACAAACTGTACAACAACCTGGTGTAATGGGCTGCATTGTCCATTTCCCCCTACCTAAACATCTGGCTAAGAAACAAATGTCAATAATTAGACAGCTTTATTACATAATATTCTGTTTCTGGATGTTTTAAAGGAGATTGCATTTGCTGTACCATCTGCAAGTCACAGCTGCAATAAAGTTACAAAACACAATGCATCCTGGCCACCTCAAATTTATTTTTTTTTAGTACATGTGTATATATTTTGAGATTTGGTGTTTCGGATTTTTAAGTCTTTTTGAAACTAGAGATGGTAGCCAATGATTACGCCCGCTTGTCCTGGATACATGGGTACACAAAAAAGTGTTAAAAAAAATGAGAGAAAGGTGCTGTCCTACACTAGGTATCTGTACAGTATTTGTATTCTGTACAAGGTGCCCCAGACAACAAATTAATCACATTGGCTGATAAAATGAGCATCTCAAGACACAAGTATCACAGTCCTGTTAGCTTCAAGTGCTTCTTGATTCCAGAAAATTTTTCAACTCTGGTGATGTATTGCAGGCTGCTTACTGTAAAAAAAGTTTTGAATCCTTAGGACTTTGAGAACTTGATAGTTAACTGTTTCTTAAGATTCCAAAAGCTAATTTGTTGTTTGAAACCAAGCTGCTACCTAGGCATACTACTGTAATTCTACTTTACAATTTTGAACATTCATTGTTTAGTAAATAAATGATGCCCAATTTTCTTTCAAATCAGTACATTGGAAGGATGCACAGAATTTCCTATTTATGTAATTCAGCTTAGAAGGTTTCTAGTTGACATAGTAAATATTGGAATATATTTAGAGCCATCTGGAGAGGGGATTTTCAGGAACCGGAATTTATTTAATGAGGGCTAAAAACATCTGGAAAGGACAAACTTGTATCCATTCATAAAGGACTTCCTATGACTTCAAGCAAACCTGAACTAAATTTCCCAGGCCTAAAGCTACTGAAAAGTGCTGTGCACAGTCTAGAATACGTTGCAGCAAGAGGCATTTTTGCATATCCTATTTTGGGAAAGCACTGACTAGGGACCATCCCACAGGCCTAAATCAAGATGGCAAATTTATTTTACAATCAATTCAAAGACACATAAAAATGCTTATCCAGCTCCTGCAACATTTACAGCAGCAAGAACAAAGGTTTGGGTTTTTTTTTCCCAGATTAAAGAATATTGGGACCATATGTCACGAAATGCTGGATAAATTTATAGAATATGTCCATCTCAAAATGTTAGTAATGAGTACCAAGCAAAAGCCATAAATAGTACTTTGGTTCCCACTAAATTCCATTACATCATAAATGCAATGTCTGATAAAAACCAATAATAATAATAAATATGTATATACTCAAATGAGGGTCTCCTTGTATCCACCCAGTGAGGCATTAATGGAAGACTGAGGAAATGCAAGGTTGTATTTTAAATTACAGTTTTAACATACAGTATTGTCCACCCTTCAGTACAGTTGTCTTGAAAGCTCATCTTGCAAGGGTTGTCTTTTTCTTCACCATCTACAAAATGAGGTTAAATAAAAATCTGAACCAACTATGTTCTGATTTGGCCCAGATAAAGCATGGAAGGTGGCAAACAAACTTAGCTGGATAGTTCTACATGATTTCTATTTAGGAAGTACAAGCCTGAGCCCAGATTTTCAAAGCTACAGCTTTACACCCTAGCAGGACTTCCGCAAGGTTTTCTTCTTTCTAATGCTCACAATTGTCTTGAGTAAATTTGTTCCTACTTTGCTCATTGCTTATACATCAAACCACCAAGGTACTGCAAGCAAAACTGTACGCTCTGCAGAACTGGAAGTTACATGGATGTGGAGTAATGTATTTTACAGGATTTCTTTCAACCCCTAGAAAACTCCCTTTGTTAATTGCTTCAAAATAGACTCTGATGCTTTTTGACTTCTGCCTTCTAAGTGTCTACATTATTTGGATTTTTTGAACAATCTTTGACTATTAAACTATTTATGAAAGTTGTGGTAACCATTAACATCCTACTACAGCTACTGCAATTCCATCTTCCTGCAAATTCTGCTGCACCTTGACACACAGACCAAAAGCTTGGCCAACAGCACTGGGCATACTGCATCTTTAAACACGTTGAGAAGTTCATTGCATCATAAGCAATTAAAATAACTGGCCTGTTTCTAAAATGTGTGGTACAGTAATTTGGTTCAAAAATTTTATTTGCAGAAGAGCCCATTTCCTTTTTATGGTGTAATCTCCTTCAATAAGCTTAAATTTTTGCATCAAATCTTCAGAAAACCTGATCCACTAAAACCAACAGTAGTGTTAGAATGCAGCTCTTGAAAGTTTTAATGTCCAACATTTGAGTCTAATCTGAGACTGTAATAAATTTTAATTAGAATGCAAAAGAACTGCAGACAACATTGTTCACATCAGCACGTTAAATAAATAAAAGTGTCCTGTTCTAATGGAGCAAACGCCACTTGTAGCAGCCACTTGTAAGTAGTGTCACCTTATATTATAAAGTATGCGGTTTCATCCATCAAATGTCTTTTACTTACACAAAACTCTGTGTTACAACAGAACAGCAACATTTATGTTTCATACCTCGTATAAAACCAGGCTTCCCCATGCTCCTTCTCCAGACTACACTGACACCTGCTGGGGAACTGCTGTCAACCTCAGAATCCACACCCTTGAGACTATATTCAGCATTTTTCAACTCAGCAGTGAACTGATTCAATTCACTGCCTGATTATGCCATCTATCTGCTGTATAGTTTGACTTCTGAAAAAAAACCCCACAATTTTTGAGGAAAGATCTAACAAGCCATAAATTATCAGAGAAGATGTAATGATCTACCTTTTCTTTAAAATATAAGTAATTTCTTTAAAATCACCTAGTGTCACCATGAAAAGAAGCAGAGGAAGAACATACAAATCAGCATTCTCCTTCATTCCTTGGAATAAAACAATGTGGAAGGCCTTAGATATAAAACATTCCAAGAACAGCACTTAGGTTCATTGTTAATATAAGACAGTTAAAGAAACCCCAAAGCCTTAAATACCTCTCCAGTTCCTCAATTTGTTATTGCTCCTAAGCAGGGGCAGATTTCATAAAGCAGTTCCAAGGAAGACACCAGCTTCTTGCTATGTGTTCGTTAGAACAGAAAGACTAGGAAAATATTCCAGTGGTTACATGACACCCAACACCACTTTCAGTTCCAAAGAACATTTCAGCAAAATAAGCAGCACTAATATTTAAACAAAAAGTTATACACACAGCCTGGTACGAAAAGGATTGCAAAACTCACCATTCATACTAGAAGTTAACCTAATATTGAGGACTTTTTTCAACTCCTACTGGAATCCAATGCAAACTTCTATCAGGTTTAACAGGGATTAAATAAAGCCTCAAGATTTTTAAAACTATGGAATCCAGTCATGTAAAATTGCAAGTATAATGTAAAACACTTCCTTCATCACCAATGGCATAAAACCAACTATTAAACTATTGATTTTTCTATTTCTCCCAAATAGCTGAGACTATGAATAACAAAATCTGGAATTTTGCAAAGAAAGTTGCACTGTGGAGGACTATTGTGCCCAGACAGACCATAGTCCCACTTTGACAAAAAAAATGCTGAAGATAGGAATATTTATCAGTCAGACATACTGAGATAGTACTGGACACATCAGGTATTGGTTGAGATTTTTTAAACATTTGGACAGAAAAATAGGTTTTCCTACAAATGTTGGCAAGTTGCTTCAAACGTGATTAAACTTTTCCAAGCACCTACAGCATATAATGCAAAAAAAAAAAGTGAAAGTTACTAAATGAAATTATTTCAGGAACAGATATTTTTCATTTAGTCCCCACAACAAATAACATTGACCAAGAGGAAGACACATTTTGAACAAGTGCACTTTCAAATGATCTCCAGCATAAAACATTCTGAAAGAGGAACGCATTTTCTGTGTTAGTACTTAAGAAGCTTTCAAAAAAAATCAGGAGTACACATCCCACTTTTAGGAAATACCACTTTATTTTCCAGTGAATATCCAACTTGTAACACTTGCATAATTGCTTATGAACCTTCAAATTGATGAAATCCTAAAACCTACATGTCCAGTGCACAGTTACTTAGATATCTAAATCTTAATAAAAATTATCAGTGCAAAAATAAAAATTAATTCAGAATGCGGTTAAATGCATTTTGTTAGAAAGATATTTGGGCTTTGAGCACATATACATGAAATAATCTGGTAAGAGAAGCCACTTCCAGTCTGTGCTCCAAACAAAACTATTCCCCACCCAATTCTAAAGACAGGCAAGAACTAATTTTTTCTTTTTAAATGAAAAGTCTGAGCTTAGTTACAACATTCATCATGGGTACACAAGCTGAGAAATATTACAGAAGTCGCTCTCTATTCAGATAGGAGTTGTTCAAAAAAGAGGCTTTCCTATTTTTCATGTGTGGGATCCTTTTGAGACATCTATGTTTTTTCCATTCAGAACAGAGAATTAACAGCATTCCAGCGTGCCCAGTGTTGGCAAATCCTCTTTTCAGTCCAGATACACAATGATGATTGATGAAGCTGTTGGGCCCACGGTAGCAGGCAGAGCACCTTGGCAGGAATTCAGTGTTATTGAAAGAAGTCTCAAATACTTATTCCATCTCCTCCACAAACTTTAATCACACTATCAAAATGCTGCCAGGAATGGAGCCTTGAAACCAAGCCATAAACCTACACAAGCAACCCTTGTTGGTACATTACTGCTGCAATACAGGTAAAGCGTAAATTCTGTTTATTTTTACCTGTTTCCATTCTACATTGGACACCAGCTAAATTATGGAAAGATATTTCCTGCACTAACGGTTAGCTTGTAGCAAATTTCATTATGGTACTATGTCTCATTTTCCTTAGTTCATGAACTGATTGAGTTAACTTCTTCAGTTACACTGCTGGTAACTGCAATTTTGGGATAAAGGAAAGCAGTGCAGGAGCGTATTTCACATACACTGTAAAAGTTGGTAAGTAAGCAGATCAGTACTACAGGCATTTAACCACTAATCTGCTCATTTGTTATGCTGATAAAGAAACAAAAATCTTACCTCAATTGCTTCACAAAGTTCTGACAAACTTATCCTCAGTAAACCAACAGCATGCCAAATATTTAAGCTAAAACTGTACTAGCTACAAAGCTAATACAAAGACTGATATGTTTCTCATGATCACTTTTGTAACTTGTTTTGGCTTTGCTTAGAACAGTAAAAGAGATGCCTGAGACATTTACAGGGAGAAAAAAAAAGGAATTGAAGGAATTTTTGACCAAGCTTACCTTACAATTTTTTTTGTTAACAAAAGCCATTCAAATTGCAACTCTACTTCATAATACTGAACATTCAACCCAAAAGTTTGAATTACAATTGGATTTAAAACTCTGTTGAGATCTTTCACTGGTTAATCTTCAAAGTAAAATATTCCATAAGACAAGTTTATTTTCTTTAAATCTACAAGCAGAATATAGTTTTCCCAGTGAATTCACAGCTAACCATGCTGGAATCTATTAACCTACTTTTTGGGAAAGGGCTGTGGCTGCACACCAGGATAATTGATATTACATTAGTCTCTGTTTTCCCAAATGATACGATACTCTGATGATGGGAGAGAACTCCAATTTGCAACTCCCTGAGCTTGATGTAGCCACACAATTTCCAGTTCCACCTTCCAACAAAGAAAGAAATACTGGCATTCCACCTGCCCTGAACCAAAAAAGCATAGATAGGCACTTAAGTTGAAAGTATGCAAACCTTTTCTTCCTGTACCAAGCCTGTAGAGGAAATTCTCCTTTTTTCTATCAGCTTCAGCTTTCCAAAAGAACCTTAATTTAAGTCAGAAGCAACTGAGCATGGCACAAATCCAGCATTATTGAAAAAAGTCTTAAAAAGAAGCGTATTTGGCCAGTTCCTTCTCCATCTCAGAGTACTGCTCTTTGAGACGCTCCATAGCTTTTCTGTGCTCTTCATCCACCTCTGCACGTTTGTTCTGCTGTTCTTTCATGAACTCCTCCCAGTGGGCAATGCACTTCTCCTCACGAGCCATCACCTTGTCTGCCTGAAGCTGACAGGAGGAAAATAGGAAGCTTTTAACAATCATTTCCATAGTAAAATAGGGGGGTAAATGAGATCTACATAATGTTAAAGTATCTGGAAACTAGCAAGAAAACATATGGAGAGGGGAAACTAAAAAGAAAACATTTATTTTTGTATTGCCAATCCAGAGCAAGTGGTAATATGTCTGCAATATTATTAATGTGATTGTGTTAGCAATGATGCTATTTCTATAAAATACGATAACAGAGATATTAAATGTTTTGAAACTGGCAGCTAGTGTTTCTGCTTTAGCCAGCTAGCTCTCATTGTGATTAATGTCTTCCTTTACAAATAAGTTATTTTTCACCTCATATTTTCCTACTGCTTGGCTACTGTTAAGTCTAATTTCATTCACTGTCTTATCTTGAAAAAAAAATCTAGATAGCTAGAAAAAGAGATCATACACACATCCAATGCACATAACAAAACACAATTCTGTAATTCTGTGGATTGCTTGCAAGCTGTATTGACAGTCAGGCCTCCTTATATTACAAGTGTAGAAGCCAAAATAAATCTAGGCAGTTGTTCTTCCATTTGCTCTATCTCCCAGCAAAACAGAGGATTAATCCTTCTTTTTTTAGCCCCTCTACTTTTCAGTGTATCAACAATGACTATTTCTTATGTGTGATATTTTTGTCAACTAAAGGCACTGGGAATCCATTTATATATTCTTACACACTCTGCTGTTCTTCAAGATCACAGAGCATGGGCTAAATACACGACTTTTTTCAATGCAGCCTTTGATACACTTTAACAACATTATGTCAAGATCCATTTTGTTTGCACCCAATACAGTAACATTTCCTGACAAGATACACTAGTGCACACTAACAGTTTGACTGATACACTACTTTGTATTCAATAGGTTTTGAAACACTGGTGTTTCAAACACTTTTTGAGGCAATTACACATCACCTAACCAAGCCTGATGCTACATTCTGCCAAAATCTCATTATTTTTTCAGAACACATCATTTCAGAAAAGTAAGGAAAAGGTAATTCACCTCAAGTGGCTGCACTACAATGACAACTTTTACCTTTATTTTATAAAAAGCTACCTACACGTTGCTACTCCCATTTGGAAAGTTTCAAGCCAGAAAGTTGTACTATGCAAACTTTAAGAAATGCTACGAATCCTGGATACCTGTAACTACGCTTCCACTACATATTAAAAGAAAAAAAGAGTGGAAAATACAGCTAATATTTTTAAAAAAGATCAGTCACCATTCTTACTGACTGTTCATTTTCTAAGTTATAAATTTCTTATTAAAGTTTTTCTTACTTCAAACAAACAGTAGCAGAACTGTAAGAATCTCCTACCTCTCTATGAATATCTACTCTAGTGTCAGACACAAGCAAATTCTGTCAGTGCTCAGACGTGTGTGTTGCCCAGTACCATATTCAATTAAAACTGCCCATCTTCATCAGTTGCAAAAAAGGAAAGAAAAGCATGACTATCAGCTTATATCCATGAATGCACAGCCTGTTTTGCTTGATGGCCATGGAAATGTCTTTGGTTTTTCCCAAATTAAATTATAATCAACAGCATTTTGCAAGTAAACAGATAACACAGGAATACAATAAAGAAGTAGTAATTGGAATACATGAAACTAATTTCTTGTATAATTTTCCAGGTTTTAGATTCAGAGCACATGTATTTCAAATAAGCAAAGTGTAGCCAACTGAAAAGGTTCCAATGATTCGCATGTTCCTATAATATACCTCTTCATTAAATAACCCATCCACAAGTGAAAAAAAACACTTCCTTTTCAACAAGCAATATATATAATATGGTCAATGTTCTCAGCTAACTAAGAAAGATTTACATTTCCATTCTGGTAGGTCAGTAGATGTTTTTTGTTCCACAGAAAATAAGCATTTTTTTATATTTAAGCTTTCCCTGTATGTGACAAATGTTATAGTCTGAGCTAGGAGGAAAAATAAACCAAAGGAAATAAAAAAAAAAATAGTTTCCATATATCAGGAGATTGTAGAAAGAGTTAGCTAGATCCATTAACTTTGCAGTCAGCATTTTGTAAGTGCAGAAATCACCCCAAAAGAAGTTTTACTGCCACTATATAACATATTAAAAAATATGTTTTTAAGTTTTGCTATACTTAAGGCAGACAAACTTGCTGTGAAGCACAAGACTCTTGGATCACAAAAATCTCTCCATCCATACTTTACCTTTCTTGCTTCACACTCCCTCTCTTGGAGTCTATGGATCATAGCATTGGCAGCTTGCACTGAAACAACAAATTGCAGTAGATCAGTCTGCTGTTGGAAATCAAAGAGATTGCCTGAAAGGGATTTAGAGGATGCAAGTCTGTTGCAAGGTGAAGATTATATTCCACTGTGTCATTTAACTCTGCCCAAGAGTCACCCGTGCTTGCAGAAAATGCTTTACACTTACAACTTTAACACTTATAAAAGTAAGCAGCTTATTGCAGAATTCAACCTTTGTATGTTCTAGAAGTCAAAAGCAGGAAGGCAGTGAGGCCCTCTTGTGCCCACACTCTTAGTGCTGCTGATGAGCTGGAGTGCACTCCTCAGCACCTCAAAAGACATCAAAAACCACTCTCAAGTCAGTAAGTAGAAACAGGTGATCAAACTCTAACTCTTAAGTTAGTTGGGTTTTTTTTTTTCTTTATTTTTCCCCATCAGCTGTGTATAGACTCTACATATACAACATCTTTATGCCGAAGTCCATCTCTTCTCTCCCAGACTAAGCCTGGGAAAACCTGTCAATGGAAATAGGAACTGTATTGCCACACACTTCCCCCCTCCCTCATAACTTATTTAACACTTAATTTTAATGCAGAATTAAACACACTAATTTCCCAAGCAGTAACTGGATGCAGTCCTGGACAACTGGCTCAAGCTGCTGCTGCTTGAACAGTGAGGTTGGACATGACCTCCAGAGGTCCCTTCCCACCTCAACTATTCTAGGATTCTATTACTGAAGATGTACTGCACAGCTGGCCATGAGAAAGTCAGGGAGCAGCATCGAAGGTTCACCCCAGTTAGATGGTATTAGGATGCCGTATTTGCATGACTAAACTTTAAGTTTCAATGTTTTCCTGCAATCCTTTTGGTGTGTAAAGCACCATCTACCATTTGCTATTCTGTATATGCCAGATGCCATATAAATAAGTTATAGGAAATTAAATGCTTATACAACATGCCACACATAAACTGTAACAAAACCCAGAGAGGCATGTTTCAACTGCATAAAGTTGCATAAACTGCATAAAGTTCAACTGCATAAAGAGTGTACCCACACTCTTAGAATCTCTTTTGAAGAAGTCATCTTGCTAAATGAGTAAGAAAAAAAAGAACACTTCAAAACTAGTACAAATTTGAAACCTTCTTTTTAAGTCTGTGCAGTAAATAAATATATTAATAAGGATGAAACTAGGATTAGCATGCAATTACTATTACTTCCCAATTTGTGACTGAATAACATTAATAATATAAAATTTCACAGCTATACAGCAGGAAGTTTTGTTTTAAGTGATTTAAGGGAGACAGTATGCACTCCTGTGGGAAAATTTAGAAACTTGAAGTTCACATCACAGCATGCTTCCAACAAACCAGGAAACTGAAATTTTGTCCATGGCTTTAGTCAACGTGGAGCCCTATTTCCAAGTGAATAGGAAAAGAATGAGCTGAAACAGCTTCTACTTAAACAACAAAAAACTTTAATGTAACCTTAGCAAGAGCTGATTGGCTGGACTACTACATATCAGAAAACATCCCTGTTGTTTTCCTTTTAAAGTTGTTCAGAAGTGAGAACAACACACATAAAGAATAGAAAATTACCCAAATGTGGTAATTTTTTAACAAATCATACTTTGAATCCAAACTATTTAAATTTTGATTCCTCAAAATGATGCATCAAGAGCAATAAGAAGCAACCTGCTTACATCTCTTGAAGGTTTCACTCAAATTGTCCTGCATTGCCTGCTCACACTTCGGAAGAACACGCTCATTTGTTTCAAAGATTGTATTTTTGAGATTTTCAAGTACTCGCAGTTCTCGGAAGCCACGTTTTTCCTGCCACAAAAATGAAAGAAAGTGAGTGGCTAGCAAGGAATTCCACTTCACAAATTAGAGATGGTTTCTCAGTTGATAAACTAATAGCTTTATCTCAAAGACTAGACCATTGTCTACTGAAGTGTTACTCTACTTATATAACAACATAGATAAAATTGCCAAAAAAAGAGAGCAATGTCCCATTCTTCACGTTAAATTACAAAAACCCTTTCAATGGCTCCTCTGGCCCTTGTGAGAAAAGACAGTATTAACTATTTACACACCGTGGCGAAACATGTCCTGTTTTGTATAGATAATTTACAGCATCGTAAAAACAACAGAAAGCAACAGAGCTTGAAAGCATTTCATTTTTATAATTCAAAATTGAAGTTACTGAGAAATAACATAGTAGTGATTCTGCTTGCTTGATGCCTGGCCTTCCACATTTAGTATGGCAGGAGGTGAAAACAATGCAAGTATAATTGTTTTAACTGAAATAAAACAATGAAGTTGACTAAAAAATAATAAAATACAGTTGAATAAAAAGGCAGCTCTTCTAGATCACTACTGATCATGATTAATTACAAGTACACTAATTATAATCTTGTTTTATTGTCTAAATTTACAAAATAATCTATTTGTCTGAAGCCACAGCACTCTCCCCACTCTGAATTTCACCAGCATTTTATTTTAGATAAAAACTCTACATAAACAAAAAATACCCTATCACATGAAGTGGGACAGGGATCACCACACCCATTTTAAAACTTCAGAAACAAAGACACAGACAAGCAAAACTCCTTAACTAAACAAGCTCCAGATTTCCTGAGTGCAAATCTCCATTCTTTGCACACTAGGTGCTAATCATTGAAAAAACAAGACCATATACCAAAGTTAGAAACAAGTGGAATTTTTGGGTGCTGGTGGTCCTAAGCTCACTTAAAAGAAATTCTAAGTTGCAAAAATTTAAACAATTCTCTACTTTGCTATTTTCCCCCAAAAAATTATAAACCAGTAACTAAATTTCAATAAAAGATCTAAGAATGTATTAAATTTGTCTAAGAAACAGAACAAGACTCCAAGTGAAATGACACAAATACATCAATTATCAACCTAAATATATAAATTCTAATTTTGTCCAGGAGTTTAATGCTTTCCTTCCTGTGGAATGACATTTAAAACTACTTACTGTATCCTACAGCTTAGTTAGGGAAAGCAGAGAAAAGAAGTAACTTCTTATGACTCTCAAGCCCATATGATACAGATCTGATGAGAGTTTATTTCATATCCATATTTTGCTAAACCAGCAGAGACAAAATAGACCTGCTTGAAATATAAGCTGCAATCTAGGTTGTGGGGGGTGAGGGGGAAAGACATTTTAATGTCATTCAAATCAGGTCTGCATACTGGTATTTTGAGGGGTAGCTGCATTTTTAGTAACATTTTTAAATTCCACATTCTGTAAGAAAGAAATTCCATACAGAAACAGCCTTTTGCTGGCATAGGATTAAAATTTTCTAAACTTTTGCTGCCATCTTGTGGAAACCAAATAATACTTTCCAGGCAAAGCTGTACATAAACACTTATACACATTCAGTATTTTAGCCTTATTTGCAGCCAATCAAATAACAGCTATTCCATTTTTAATGATTTTATTACTTTGCACAAAGTGTTCCTCTTCTCTTCCAATAGTATAACTTTCCCTTGTGTAATGAAAATCAAAGAAAATAAAAATACAACTGTGCTAGCTGAATCTAGCTGAGGCATAAAGTAGCTTCTCAAAAAGATGTAAACCTACACTGGCCAACAATACTTTTCTTGAACCAACCACACTTCTCTAAGATGTTAGGACTACATTATTCTCCTACATCAAAATTCTTGCCAGTCTTCTGCAGGAAAAAAAAAAAAAACACAAAAATCCACATTTATTTTCAAAAGTTTTAAAAGAAAAAGACCTAAATTACTGCCTTGTTTGGTAAAGATGCAGATTGTATACTACAGGTGTATTATTTTGGGAAAAAACAATCCAGGTCAAGCCCTTTTGAAGACTGTTCTGTACCTACTATTATATCTAAAAAGATGCTAAAGCTGTCAAACTTTCAGACCCTGCCAGTATCCAGTAAGATACAAATACTTACTTCAAATTCTTTAACAAAGTAACGTATTTCTCCCTGAATTACTGGTCGGTGATCCAGCAGTCTTGAGTACACTTCCCCAACATCTAGAAGATTAATGAAAGCCAGAATTTTAGTTTTTCTCTCACTCTCACACCAGGCGACACAACACAGGCAGCACACTATACCTCAGTGTGAGGAAGGACTACTGCTCACCAAGCTCATACAAAACCAAAAGAGCACCAGAACTGAATTTGTAGGGTGACCTGTGTATCCAGCAAACTGCCAGCTTAGATAAAACACAATGAACCAGTATTCCAGATGCCAAAGACACCTTTCTGGGAAGGTGAATGCTCTCCTCTGCGGCTCAGTATCCTTTGTCTCAATCCTCTTCTCTTCAGCACAGCTTCCATATCTGATTGTTAGTGCTGGTAAAAGACCTGAGCTAAATGCTGCAGCTTAACAGAGATCCACAGAGTAAGTGTGGGAGTCTTCTGCAGCAAGAGACAGGAGGAATCCTCACTACAAAGGAAAACTGTCAGCATTTTCTTGTATTCTAGGGCCAGACTTGAAATTTAGTCTTGGGAAAGAGTATTTACTATTTAAATATATGTGAAGAAACAGGCTTGCCTGTCACGAAGAAAAAGGCTGCTAAATTGGAAAGAACTGTGAGAAGATTAGCAAATACTGTTTCAAGAAACAGACAATGCAGTCCCAAAAAAAAGACTTTCAGGTGGCACTGCCATATAAAGGATGTGTTCTCCTGCCCCAGCTGATGGACCTGCCCTGTGGCTCTACTGTATCCACCTGTGTTTGTTCAACACCCTGAACCCCACCACGTTCGAAATGGAACAGAACGATTATTTAGAAATTCGGGAAGGTCATGATTGCAGTAAACAATGCACGGGCTAAGGCACAATGCAGTCCAAACGCTCCTGAGCACGGGTTAACCACGACAAAACTTGGGTGAACAAGACCAAAAGTACGAATTTCCCAGGAAACTCCATGCCCGTGGCAAGATCCTCCCTCGGTGGCCGACTCGGCTCCCCGAGAAAACGCCACAGAGACACCCTGGTACCCAGTTCTGACAGACGAAAGCCAGCTGAGCCTCCCAGGCGTCCAGCTTTAAACCTCAGCACACGCCGCCGGACTGGGCGGAGAGCTGGAGGGCGCTGGAATCCCGGAGATCTGGCCCGGCCCTGGAGGGTCCCGGGACACTGCGGCCGCTCCCGGGGCCGCTGGGCCGTCTCTCCGCCGCTGCCGCAGGGTTACACAGCGGGCTCGGCACCTCCGGGGGCCCGCACCGCTCCCTCCTTACCCTTTATGATGGGCTGGATCGGGGACCCGGCGGCCGGAGAGTCCCGTCTCCTGTCGGCGGGCGGCGGGACCGCCGCGCCGCCGCGGCCGGGGGACGCGGGGCCAGCCCCGCTCATGGCGCTCGGCGGCCCCCGGGCAGCGCAGCCCGGGCCGCCCCGGCCCTGCCCCGGCCTCCCTCCCGCAGCGCTTCCGCCGGGCCCGCTGCCGCGCCGTGAGGTCATCGCGGCGCGCCGGCCGCGGCGGCGGGCACCGCCCCCGAGGAGCCCCGAGCCGGGCCGAGCCTGCGGGCGTGGGGACGGCTCTTGCAGGGGGAGGCGCGCACGGGTCCGGAGAAGGGCGGCGGCGCTGGGGAAGGAGCTGGAGGGCATGTCCTGTGAGGAGCGGCTTGAGGGAGCTGCGGGTGTTTGGCCTTGAGGCAGAGGAGGCTCAGGAGAGACCTTACTGCTCTCTACAAACGCCTGAAAGGATGCTCTAGCCAGGTGGGGTCGGTCTCTTCTCCCAGGTAACCAGCGACAGGACAGGAGGACATGGCCTCAGGGCGTGTCTGGGGATGTTCAGGTTAGACATCAGGAGGAATTTCTCCGCAGAAAGGGTAATTAGACACTGCAATGGGCTGCCCAGGGACGTGGTGGAGTCACCATTCCTGGAGGTGTTTAAGGAAAGATTGGACGTGGCGGTCTAGCTGGCATGATGGTGTTTAGTCATAGGCAGGATTCGATGATCTCAGAGGTTTTTTCCAATCTAATTGATTCTCGGATTCAGTAATTCTATTGAGAGACATACATTAACACAGTTTGCTTCTAGGTGCAGCAAATGTGAATAACAACTGCTGGACACCCAGGCTACAAATAAACAAACAAAAACCAAACAAACAAATAAAAAAGATCAACGGTCTCTTTTTACAACTATTTTAAAAAGCAAAAATGACGTAAAATCCCTGTACATTTCTTTTAAAACCATTTCAGAGCACAAGAGAGGCTCTCAGTATGAGAAAGACATGGAGCTCCTGGAGGGGGTCCAGTGGAGAGCTACAAAATTGATTAGGGGACTGGAGCATTTCTTGCAATGAAAGGCTGAGAGAACTGGGCTTGTTCAGCCCTAAGAAGAAACATCTGAGAGGGAACCTTATCAATGTTTATCTGAAGGGAGGGTAACAAGAGGATGGAGCCAGGCTTTTCTTGGTGGTGCCAAGCAATAGGACAAGAGGCAATGGGCAGAAACTGATACACAGGAAATTCCACCTGAATATGAGGAAGAACTTTTTACTGTACAGGTGACTGAGCACTGGAACAGATTGTCCAGAGAGGTTGTGGAGTCTCCCTCCCTGGAGATACTTAAGTACCTTCTGGATGAAATCTTGTGTCAAGTGCTCTGGAATGACCCTGCTAGGGAGGTTGGACCAGATGAGCCACTGTGGTCCCTTCCAACCTGACTCATCCTGTGATTCTGTGAGAGCATTAGGATATTTTCAATTCTCAGTGTCACTGTATGGTCAATGAAGAATAAACTAGACCAAAAATTCTGCTAGAGCTACTGTAGCTTCCTTCCTACCTGGAATACCAGAAAGGTGCCAGTTTAGCTGGAACAGTTACTAGTTTATTAGCAGAAAACAGAAGTAGTACGCATTCTTCGTTAGAAATTAGTTCTGCCCATGTTCTACTCTGCACAGCTTTTATAAGTGGGAGCAATTGTGTGGATCAGGAAAAAGGGGGACTTTTTTAAAGCTGTTTGAACTGACACAAAAAATTATATTATTAAATCCTGTGCCACATTATAAAAGCTTGGAAACTGCTCATGGAAATTACTATATGGGGTGGTTTTTTTTTTTTTTGGACAATATCTATAATCTTCTAAACTCAGGCTTTAAAATGAGTTAATTGGTTTTGTTGTAACAATCTCCCCCAAAATCAGGCAAAATATAGCTGCAACCTGTCTAAATAATAAAATGAATCTTACATTGGGAAGTGTTCAATACTTCAACTAACATAATTCTTAAATTTAGCATAAGTATATAATGTAAAATAGTTTTTCACTCCTTCACTGTTACATAGTCTGTAAGTATTACTTTAATTAAACAATAAGTAAATAAAAGAATTACTTTAAAAATAGTTCACTTCTACATTATCTATTTCCTGAAAGTGACCAGCTGTTACAACCTGTAAATTAGCATTTTTATTTTTCCACTTGAATCCAAAACATGTAAGCATTTGACAATCACCAGAAAATTACAGTCATGCTCATATATTAATAATATCTGAAGGATATTCCAGCTGGCTTAATCATCACTACTAATTTGGGTAGAATAGTTCAAATCTTAATTATACCCATTCCAGCTTAGCTGCCTTTCATAGCCTCTCAGACAAGTTATTTGCCCCTCTACGCCCTATGCTCCAGCTTTTTATTTGTTAAGAAGCAAATCCTGTAGTTAAGGAGCTTTGTGACTACTGCATTTCTAGGAAAGAATTTTTACATCGTGACTAATGACAGGTTCAGAATTATGGGACTGCAACAAGAGCAAATCCTGTGATGGATAGTTGCATTGGTTTCTAGGACTACTGTTCTGAAACCATTCCTCCTTTGTTTGAATAATGATTTTTGGTTTTTTTTTTTTTTTTTTTTTTTAAAGAAGATGCTATTTGTTATATTTATGCCTGGTTTTGTTTTTTGTTCCCCTGCTTACCGAGTCAAGCTTATTTTCAAAACACATTTTAAAGAAATTAAGGAGGACTTAAAGAGGTGATGGCTATAAAAAGACAATACTTGTGGAGCCCCTAACCTGTCATTTTGTAGAAAGTAGTCATCAAGTCACAAAAATATGGAAATAGCTATGGCTTGGAGCATGAAAATCAACATATGTAGTCATCATGTATTTTTTTGGAAGATAGGCTAAACAACCTCTGTCATTTTTGCCGTGCAATGGAACCCGCATTCTCTTTTAGGGATCACCCTGCCACTTCCCATTAGCATTAGCAGCACTCTGAATTGCAAAATCTTCAGATGAACGTGCCGAGTCCTGTCATTTCCCCCACAGGCTGTCTGGCGATGATAATCCACTAAAGGATTATTTCATCCAAGTGGCGGTGTCCGAGTCAAATGCCGGCAACAGGCAGGAAAGCCCAAACCTGTTGAGGCAGACATCTGCCCAGATGGGAGGAATCGGAGCGACGGCCCTTAAGAGGGCGAGGCAGGGGACATACTTTGTGCCAGCAGAATAAGTCCATGGGCTGCACCCGTGATGGGAGAGCAAGACCACGATGGTGATGGCTGGAAGTTTGCGGGCTGCGATGCCGATGCTGGCCAAAGCAGGCCCCGGGCTGTGCTCTTTGGAGGAGTGCCTTGTCACATTAGCCGGGCGGCCACTGTGTTTGATGCTCAACCTGGACAGACAGGCCTGCCAGGCAGAAACTGCTCAGGCAGATGATGCTGGGGAGGACAAAAATTATCCAGCGCAAGACTGAGAAGACAGATGACACCCAGCAGGAACAGCAAGCCAAATCTGCAGAATCCACAATGCAGCTGGCTACCCCGGGGCTACCTGCCTCTTTGAAGAGGAATAGACATCACCTACGAGCTGTCAAATTAGATCACCAGCCTGAAAATGCTGAAAGAGATTTAGTTCTTCCAACAGAGAAGGGAAAGTTTAATGGATTAAAATCTTCCTAAAGGGGCCAAGGTAGTGTGGGAGGGGAAAGGGGAATCCTTCAGATGCAGCAACAATGAAAAATTAATCACCTCCCGCCTGCCTGCAGAGTGAGAGATGGTATGCGCTGTAGTCACTACCAGCATGCAAAATAAAGGCCACGCCTGCAGGAACGTGCAGAACAGCAACAAGTAATGCTTGTTACAAAATCGATCCCCCTTTCCAAATCGGTGATATCTTTATGTTGCCCTGGAGCTGGGCTCTGAGGTATGATACATCTCACATTCAAGACATGCAGTGGTGGGATACAAAGGCCTACTCTGAATCTGAAAACTCAGCAAAGCAAAAGGTGCATGATGGCATTTCCCCTTTAATTTCTTTTGCAATAAAATTCCAAAACAAAGAAAATGCGTGTAATTGAAGTCAATTTTGATACATAAATAGAAAAAAAATCTTAAGATTACCAAGTGAGTAAGCATGTGCTCAGGTGTATAGTGAATATGAAACCTGGCATTTCCATCAGGGACAGCAGCAGCATGATCCAATTATAGATGCAAAAAAGAAATACTGCTCTTAGGGGGAAAATATTAAATGTAGCAATCCATTAAACAGCTGTATCATTGCAATTACACTTTGAAGTTAAAGACTGTGAAACACACCAAGATTAAAAGAGGTGATAAGATTAAAAACCAAGAGGGGAAAAAAATCAAATAGGCCTACTGATTCCTCTAACAAAAAAAAAACCCCAAAAAATCAAAAAGGTGGAAAAATATTACATACTAGGTTCTATTCTTCTGAATAGAAGAGCTTACACTGGATTTCTTAATAATGATCTTATAGTTCTATCTATTCCTTTATTTTCATCTCAGCTAATACTTTTTAAAGTACATTGTCCTCTTCCAAATCAACACCTGTGCTTTGATCATCTATTGTTTTTTTAACCAAGCAGAAAATAAAGATAGCCAAGTTCTACTGCTCTTTCATCTGTATTGTTACTTGGGTGTATTTCACAGCCAAAACCACTTCTAAATCAGATATTCATATATAATAATTAATATAAATGAATGTCTTATTTGAATTGCAAAGTACATTTACGTTAAACCTTACTTAAGAGTCTCAGCTCCCTGCGAGTAACCCAAGATCCACACCCACACTGAAGGGTCCAGATTAATCTTCCATCAGCTACAATTGAAATTAATGTTGTGTATGTGTGAGAATGAAACAAAGTGAAGTTGTAGAATTATCAAGATACTCCAAAGCTGTAACACCTATTGGGAAGTCTAAGGTGCACCTCACAAAAAACTGGCTCCTCATTTTTGGGCCTATGTGCTTCCAAAGACTCAGCCAGTAGCATGAAATTCCTGAGAGAAGGTCTATTTCGGTTTACAAATATTTTGAAGAGAGCTGGATAGACGATAGAGAAGGAATACAAGATGAAAAAGATTAAAAATATGTGAAAATATCACCTCTTACAGGCAAACAGCTAAGGTGTTTGCTAGGAGACTGCATTGTTAAAAGGTACTTTCTACACAAAGAATCTTGGGAAATTCAATAGATGCAAACTTACTCACAGCAAGTACTTACTCTGGGTGGGGTGAAGAAAGGTAACAAAACTGGCTGGATTGGACTCTTTCAAGTGTGAACCAGAAGTAATACCTTCTAACTCATTTTCTGTGTGAAACAGTGGGATGCCAGCCTGTAAGGTACATCACTCATGACCAGGAACATGACAGAAAACATGTTACACATTTAAGATATCATAAATGATTTCTTTAGTTTTGCTGCTCAAAAGCCTTCACTTTGGTTCCATTTGAATGGACAGATCTTAGTCCCCAGGTCTAAACTGGAACTATTTTTTCTTTGTTCAGTGTAAGCTTTCCAGATTTCTCATTCCTGCTCAATCTTTCCTAATCCCGTATTAAACCCAGATTTTTTTATAAATCACTGTTGCCCAGTTACAAGTCTCAGAGCAAGGAACACCCCTAGAGACTTCAGAAGTCAAACTGAACTCTCACTTAAAAGTGAAGTTACACACACAAAGATAACTAAAAATCATCAGCACATTTCTAACATATCTCATGCAATACTTGAACAGCGGTTTCAACCTGGTTGGTCTACAAGCAGTCATCTTGGCATCAAAAGGAAAAAGTGCTACATGTAGGATTTCACTGAACACTTACAATTATCATATTTATTTCACTGTTGAATTCTTCTGTTGCTGAAAGCTTGTCATGCAGCACTATCTCACCATATGGCAACACACTCAAGTCCCAGGGGCACATACTTATAAGACCATAACATGTCAGGCCCCTTGAATAAATTAGAACAATTATGCAAAATAATAATACTGCAATGATGAGATACATTAACAAATGAAAGTGATGCTGTTCATGAAATGCTGTGAAAATAAATTCCACACATCACTGTGGTCATCATCATCAAAATGCAAAGCAACGAAAGTAAAACATCATAGTGCCCTTCAGCAACTGGAGTTTTAAGAACGGAGAAAGGGGTTGCAAGGGAGCAAAGTCTCTTTTACTAATGTTCAGTGAAAGTATAACATGTTACAGAAAGAGGAAGTAGCTATAAAAGCAGCTCAACATTCACCCATGCAAACCCTTTACACAGACCATCAATATTAATTTGAGAGCTCCCACTATGTATCTTATGTTTTAAAATTATGATGCATAGTTGTAAAAAATGTACCTCATACAGTCTCAGACCAACTCAGATAGAATTATTTGATTTTTCAGAAGTTTTCTTACAGATTTATTTGTCCTTGATCAAAAGGCATTAGGTAGAAAGGAGGAGAGGCAAGAAAAATCAATACCATCTGGTTTTCTCAGTCATCTCTCTAAAGGCAAAGTCTCAATTCATCCTTCTTTGCTTTTAACCCTCTATCCCCTAAAGTTTCTCCAAGCAGGGGAAAGAAAATTGAATTATGCTGAAGTTACTATACGATAATGACCAAAGGCCTTTTAGATAGTAGAGAGTTAAATATTACTAATCCACTTCTAAACATTTCATCTTTCAACTAGGTGAACTTTTTTTTTTTAACATTTCAGCAGCAAGTAACACTTTTGTTGTACACCAGAGAAAATAAAACTGGCACAAGAGGCTAGGGGATACTGCAGCAGTAGCATGTAGCCAACCTGAGAAATCCCAATACTAGCAAACAGCAGCTGTTTGGGATTAAAAAAAGATGACATTTTGTAGCATCATCTCTACAACAACCTAACTGAAAAGATGACAGTATTGTTCCCAGCAACATTTAGCTCTGTCTCAATTTAATTCTTCTCTGCTGTAATGTAAGCTATTTTCATTGATGAAGGCTTGCACATTTGCTTTAAAGAACTTAAATAATTTTCACTTGCAAAAGCATAGTTAAAAACAATAAATCCGTAAGATGAACGTGAAACTTCCCTAAACCCTGACCAAATGCACTGACTCACACCCATGCTCCCCCTTCTGAAACAGAAAATGGTTCATTATAGCAGAATTTAGTAGAAATGCAGGTATTTTCATAAGTCTTACCATCACTTACTTTCACACGTGAGGGGAAAAAGCAAACTCACTCCAATACATACTATTAGGTAACAAAATTTTGAATAAATTGGATATTAAGAGTACAAGTAATAACAGTAAACACCTGAAGCACTCAGGCAGTTGAATATGACAAGATTTGAGAATGAAGTTTCTAATGTACATTTGTACTAAAGCCCACTCCACAACTCTTGAACAGATGTCAAGACTTCAGAGAGGTCTCTGTAAGTATGTAAGGTGAGCTTCTAAACAGCAAGGAACAAGAGTAGCTAGAAGTGGAGAATTAGGTCCCCAGGAAATTCTGAGAAATTTCTTAGTTTTGCCCTTAAAGTAACTTGGTGTGCCTGTAAACCTTCAGTAAAAGAATTAAGAATAAAATTATGTATATCTATAGAAAACACCTATTAGAGCCTGGAATTGTCCTGGTTATGCTTATCCTTCCAAGTTTCTTCTGTCCATTTATGTGTCAGGATATATTTTAATTACCTCATCTCATTATCAACTTTTTTTAAGGCCTTTTAACATTCCAAATGCTCAAACGTCTGTCCAAGATAGTTTTTTTTTTTATTTACTGGGTGAGAGGCTTCTAAGTAGCACATAAAACAAAAGAATGTACAAGTGAAGTTGTCTGCTAAGCACTGCTGAAGAAACCAACATAGAAGTCCATTTATCAATTAAAATATCAAAGTATTTTCTTTTGTGTCTTAAAAGAAATGTTATCTGAATTGTGCTGAAGGTAATTAACCAATTCAAGTTAGCACTCTTATACTTGTTACAAATAAAAACCAGAGGACCACATTCTACAGTAAAATGACCCATCCAAATTTGTAACTCAACAACAGTGTAGTTGGTTTTAAAGCCCATTTTAAACAATGGTAATGAACTCGATAGAGCAGCAAATTAGCTTACATTTTGGTTAGTTTTGCTGGGGGGTGGGAAAAGTGCATTTGCACTTGTGTAAAAAATGAAGCGAGGCACATGCAAAATCTTTAAGAACACTAACTTTGCTACCCAGTTTGAAAGGAAGTATTTTTACAGTCAAAACAGTACACCACAAAATGAAGCAGGAAGTGAACTAACCTTTTAAAATCTTCTTTACTGAAGAAAAACTAGAAAGTTTCACAGCCAAATTAAGACTACAGTTTTAAAATAATTTATTCGGTTACATAAATACTTTGTAACATTTTCATGTTCCCTTTTTCACATCCTTGGCACACAATATAGCTCTTAACTTGTACAAAACTAGTGTAAACATCCATGGAAAACAAAATGAAAGGAAAGCTGGTTGACATACATAAACATTCAATAAATAGCAAAAGGAGTGAATAATTGATGGTAAAGATCATGTAATTTCACTTGAATGTTTAATTAAAAGAACCTTAAAATTAAAAAAAAAAAGTGAATTAAAACTCCATTTTTCCATCTTTCTACCGTTTTTGTGTTTAATTGGATACACAATAATAATTCTTAAGTTCAGATTCTTGAATGAACAACAGCAATTCAATGCAGTTGTATTATTCGAGGCATTGACAGTTTCGGTTCACATACAGAAGGTTACAAAACAGTATTTGCAGGTTAGTGGCTTTGGACAGTACAACTTCTGAACTCTCACACCTCATTCCAACACAACATTAAAATTTGTCTTAATGAGCATTAGTGTACAATCTGTTCTTGATAAAGACGACGTCGGACAGATGCTGTCGGACACCTGGGTAATGCTGAATGTGGTTGAACCAACGAGACACATTAAGGTATTTCTCCTTTTCTTGCACTGTGAGGTCCACCTGCATGGGGAATAAATACAAGGCACCAGTAACACCAGGCACTGCATCATTAGAGTCATAACATGTGGTAAGGTGAAATAAAAGTGGATCGTTTAACAAATGATTTAAACTCAAGTAACTTGTCACAGTCCAGCAGTGTTCTATCCTAATTTCACATAGTAAAACTCAAACCCATAATATGTACGGGAATTTAACCTACTCAAAGGAACAGACCTGGAGGTGGAATATACAGTTGCATGATAGAGAGGGGGGGAAAGCCTGCATGAATTTAATGCATCTCTCTATTCATGGGGTCAGCATACACTATTGGGCAGTGCAGGGAAGAGTTCCACAACATGCACAACCTTTTCATGTTCATTTAGCAGACAGTCTTGCCTCACAGGCAAAGTGACTACATCATGCTTCAAGGTGCATTTTAAGTACAGGAGCAAGCTTTTTCCAGGCAATTTCAGACTGGATAGGATAACTGGAAATTGTTTTGTATGACTATTGCTCAAAATAGAATAGTTACTAAGAATCAGCATAACTTAACTATTCAGATCTGCTAGCTTACATTATTAAGACAGCAATGGCATTATTTGTATTACAACAGTAAAAGAAACTGGAAACCTGCCAATACTTCATCAAAATATTTAAAGTACTATCACACAGAACAGCTTCAGGATCAATCAGGGAGAAGTCTCTATCACACTATTGCAACAGCTCCTTGTCACAGGATATGTGGCTCGAGTAATGCAGAGCTTCAAGTCTATCCTTAATAAGAAGACTGGCTAAGGTTAAGTTATCTACAGTTAGAGATCCAAATTCTACCTTTAAAAGTCTTTGAAGTTTGGGTCAGCAACACCCTCAAAGCTTTACTACAAAGTCTGTTATTACTTTGGAGTTTTTCAAACCAGCGGTAGAACTATTCCCATCTTGTATCACTTGTATTACTATTCTTGATTAGCAATTTTATGTCTTCTTATTTTTCTGTAAACAAGTTGGCTTATCAGTTTAGAACATAATCTCTTTTCTCACATTGACATAGAACAACTGAATTACAAATGGGGTTGTCCTCAAAACAGACTATAAAACCCGCATCAGGAACAAAATGTGATCCTCACATCAACTCCCCTATCCTACCTCACCAAGAGTGAAACCAATCAGTGCAGGATTCACCTCACTTCATTTTCAGTTAGCCAATTCACCATCAAGCTTAACTTAAATCTTGACAATGCCAGCAGTCAATGAAAAAGGGCACATCTGCAGAGGACAGTTTTACCAGATAAACAGTGATCTAGACATGCCTAATATTTTTCATAGTTAAATTTCTAAAGCTAATCAAGGTTAATCTCCTCAAAAGCTAAACAAATGGCATATTCCTTACACTTTGTTCTACAAACAAGATTTTATAGATGCTGCAGGTTCACTGAAAATTTGGTATTGGGGACAGGACAGCTGGAAACAAATATGTTTCAACAAACTTTGGATCACAGAAAGAGCTAAACATACTTATTTAGATATTCAGGTGTATGAGTAAAAAGCTGCTCTTTAAAACCTCATCTTGTCTTACATTTCACCTTGTGACATGCCCCCCTTTTGATTTCAGGAGTTTCCTATCAGATTTGCTGCTTCTCCTTGCTGTTTTCTCACACAGCCCAGCACTTGGCTTAGAACTAGGAAGCTTTAAACATGTAGCAGCAAAAAGAATGTAAGGATATATACTACAAGATGAACCAGTGGAAAAATACTGAGGGAGAAGAATTTCAAGGAGTTACAGAAGGGAATTCTAAACCAATGGAACACAGCATTAAAGCTCAATTAATGAGAAGTTAAGAGCATAGTTACTGTGGCAGTAACCAAAAGGCAGGGATCTTGCAGCTGCTCCTAAACCCAAGAAGCTGCTCTTCCTAGGGAACATACCTGCCTTAATACAAGCACAGCCCTACAGATGTATTTCCTTCTGCAATTTTGTACTGTTATGAACCCCAGTTCAGGCAGTATGAGAAAATCTGCTCTTCTTGCTGCTGGCATGGAAATGTAAACATTGTTCCTACAGTTGTAGTCTGATAGAAATGTGCAGAAAAACCATAAAAACCAGCCACATATTTTTGCAGATCTAGAAATATAAGAGAGTTATTGGCAATTAACGAAATGAATAGCACTAACCAGAACAGCACTAACAAAGAGGGGGAAGAAAGTCTAGAATTTTTAAAGGCACTGCAAATGAAAAGTAGAATCTATAGTAATATAACACTGTTTCAAAAGTTGCCTGAGTTTCTGCAAGTGCACTATATTCAGGACCAAAAAAGAAAGCAGTACCATTTAGGGAAAGATGCTTCTCATCACCGGCAGTGTGTTATAATTAATGGTAGCTGGATGCTGACGCTAGATATGAAGTTGAGGGATCATTTACAAAGTTACACAGTGCGTGAAAACAACAGTGTATGTGCTCTAAAGCAATCTAAAACTATTTGAAGTGAAGAAAGGTATTTAAGTATGAGCAAATACTAAAATACTGCAACTTTAAGTTCCTTGAGTTCACAATAACTTTTTTCAAAGTCTTTAATGGATAAGCACCTGGTTATGGAAAGGCTGAGCTAAATTTTAGATTTTGCAGCAGATACAGTATTTCCTTCCCATAATCTTTCACTGCAAATTCTTGATCTTCATGTTTCTCCAATGTAAATAAAAAACAGAAGTCTGGAAAACTAGTCCTCTTTCATTCTGTTAGCACAGTGAAAAAACATCTGAAGGGCAAAACAGACAGCTATGCTAATAATAAGACCTCTTTTTGTACTCTAGGTACAACAAACAAGATATTTTTACTTATTTACATAATGTACTCTATCAGTGAAATATATTAAAAAGCACTTTGTGGCATGCTCTACTTTTTACTCAGAACATAACTCTTAGGTTAATTGTTTAGAGATCACTTCCTAGGCATTTTTTACAACATTTTGTTAGATGGGTATTTTCTGTTCTTCCTCATTAAATTAGATAATTCCCCCAAGTTAAGAAAGGCTGCTGTTCTGCTGTTAAAATAATTATTTGCTATTAAAGCAATTATTTTAATAGCAAAGAAGCAGACACTTAATTTGACAGACTTTTTTTTTTATCATGTCATGAAAAAAAAGTCTTTTTCTTCCACCACAAAGCTCAATGAGGGGAACCAAGGTGGTTATCATACAATGCAACTTGAAGAGTTTCTGAAAGGGCTAAAAATACACAAGCTTTAATTATATTTTTTTTCTGTAGCATTGGGGATGCAGGCATAAAGCCCCATTCCCACAACCTGCAGGTCATGGAAAATCTAAAAATACCTGCCTATATATGAACCTCTTCAGCATCAAGAAAAGCATAGATACTACCTGACTTTTTAAAATTAGCCTTTAGATATGGGAGAAAAAGACAAAAAACCCAAACAGCTGAATGGTATATTTCATGACATACATGTACTTTCACATAATTTTGTCTAATTTTCTGCTGTTAAAGGAATAAGCTTAAAATGACATTTTTTTAGGTTAAAACTGCTTCTTTTGCAATTCAGTTGAAGAACCATTTTTAGTATCATAGCTTAGAAGAAAAGCCTATTACCTCAGTACTAAAATAAGCAACTTATCAGCAAATTTTAACAAAAAGTCATGGCAATCTGTTTATTACAGGAAATATTCCTTATGAAAAAAATAACTCCAAAATAAACTACTATTGTAGTCTCATTACAGTTCAGTATTAGTGGTTCTGACTCAAGGACAACTGCTTAGCTTGTCTTGTACTTGTTCATATTTGGTTTGACACCAAAGTTTTGACTGAGGCATCTTCCATGTGCAGATATAAACTTCACCCATAAGTAATTTTCCAGACGTTATTAAAGAAATTTTTAAGTCAGATAGACTTGAGATCACTTCCTTGGTTCTGAAAACATTTTTGAAGTATAAAAGCAGATCAATCATCATATTGATTACTTATCTTGAAATAAAACTGGACTTGAGCTGGTCAAAAATATTTACGAATTAAGGCATCTGAAACTTTAAAAAAAAAATTAAAAATGCTCCAAATTCATTACCACAGGGAGAATCTAATATTTACTGATTGCCTAAGCTAACCTCAAGCAATGCTTCTAAATTCATGTTTTCTCTGCAATCTATGCTTTAACCTAGTAGAACTTTATTATTCATATTTATCCACACGTGTATATCTGGAATTGAAGTGTCTATAAGACAACAATATTAATGTTACATACACAGAGACACATCAATTATATATGACAATGTAGATCACATTTACTGAAAATGCAGTATCAAACATTACATTTTTTGGGTGTTTGTAACCTATATTATGATGCAGAACAGCATGTACTATTTTGTTCCTGCCTTATTACTATGACTGTGTATTTCTAATTAAAAGACCCAAAACAGATTCTGTCTTCAAAATCCCTGAAACACTACCTGTGAATCTGATTCCCACTGACTGAAATAGTAATTCTTTTCCCACAATATGGATTTTTAAACACATTGCACTACTGTGTTTATAAGGTAACTAGAAGGGACAGAGAGAATGAAAGGCAGGCACACAGCTGCAGAATTAAGAGTTGCTGCTGTTCAGTAAACAAACTGTCAGTTCAAATGGATGATCCTGGACAAGTGAAGAACCAGACTCCAGAACCCCTCCTGGATAATGGGAAGGGCAAAATGAAGATGGGAGGGGGGAATGAATACAAAGATGCATGATCTATACTCAGAGAAACCAAGATATCACAGGTGAAGAACTGAGCTATAGGAGTGGTTGGTCTTAAAAACTTTTTCAATGAAACGTGATTCAGAAGGGTTTTAAAGTTTTACTACTTGTCTTATTCAGGATGACCATGGTATGTCAGTAGTATTTACAGTATCCTATCACTAATGTCTGTGTTAGCATGTAGTTTTTAGTCTATCAAAGGCAGAGATAAACCTTTAAGGTACTACCAGTGATATTTTCAGATCAATTTTCTAGACAACTTGATGGACAGCAGCATCTGTGGGTGTGCCCTATGCCCCATGTCTCCCATTTCTACCTCCTTTCTTAAAGCATCATAGGAAACACGTATTGATATTTTGCACAAGGCTTAGTTGAAGCAATGGTGGATATGACAAACTGCTTCTCTGAACTACATCACATGAGATACAGCAGCTTTCCCTGCCTCCCCCATAAAGCTTAGGGCAGAGCAGCAGCTCTGGACATACTCTCTTCTGATTACAAGATAAATAAAAATAATTAAGACATTAAAAAACATAAAATCACAAGATTCTACAGTTGAAGATCCTGCCTCTGTGTGTTTATCAATTCTGAAACCTTCACAATACATGTCATTCCTAGTTAGTAGCTCCTAGATTTTCATATTTATTTAGAACAGTCACCCTGTTGCTTGCCCTTTATACCTTTCCGATTCAGAAAATTATCTTTGATGAAATCAAACATTTCAGAAACAGATGCTGTACTATAAACTTGTCCCAAGTAGTGTCTAGATGGTTGCAGGCACCCAGGAGCACCAAGTCATTTGTTTTTACCATCTGCTCTATTTCCCAAAGCAGTAACTTGTATCTTTTCATCTTGATTAGGTGGTCTACTCTAGAGCAAACTCTAAATTTAAAATGTTTGGATTTTCCCCTGGCAAGTTTGTTTTAAAAAAGTCTCATTTGAACTTGAACTCTCTTACAGAATATACAATCTTATTTTTAGAAAATACTTATAGTATTTTTTATGTCTGCATATCATATATGAAAGGTAACCCATTCTGACACTGTAATCAACACATCTACTGCTTAAGATATTTTACAAGGTAAATAATTTAACAGAATTAATTCTATGTGACTTACTCTAGCATGTTTTCAAAAACCTTTTGAAATGAAGCTTCCCTCTCCTGTGCTTGACACTCATTTGAACTTTTACTCCTGGACAGTCAAGATACAGATACATAAGTTTTCTTTCATTTCTGCTAGAATTTCACTACTTGATTACCCCTCCCCACTGCTTCCATTTTGAAATGTATTCTTCTACACTTCTCCCAGAGCTCTACTTTTAATTGTATAAAAGTAACCATTCACCCAGTTGATTGAATTCAATTCTCAGACACACATGCATTTGTCAGAGGCATCTCCTTCTAATTATCCTCACTCCCCCCTTCAATTTTCTAATGCAAAACTGACTGATTTCATCTTTTCCCAAGAATTTTTATGTGAGTCCTTTGGTTTCTTCCCACTCCAGAGAACGACAATGGCTCATTTACAAACACATTCCAGCCACCAAAATGCAAATAGCGTCTACTGGTTTATCTTTAAATTAGCACTTGGGTTCAGAACTCAAGGTGCACTTCATAGTAGCCTGAGCTGACTACAAATAATCTCAACATCTTCCCCACCCAGGACAAATTTATTTTTGGTGTGGGGCTTTTTTTCCTTCTCCTCCTAAGTACCAGCTCCCCTTGTTATTTTCATATTATGTACCTTATCAAGCCTTATCATTTAAGTCTGGAAACGCAAATGACAATTTGTTATGGCTCAAACTTTTTTTTTATGTATTAAGGAGCTTGATTTACATGCATTTGTATTTCTCTAATACTAATGAAGTTAATACTTTCAGTTCTGACACATCCTTTCAGCCTCATTTATCTATTTGCCCATGTACTTATGTGACTGTAGTTCAGTGATGTTTCAGACTTGAAAAGGCAAGAGTCCTCAATCGTAGAAACAGGGATAGGTATCATCCTTTCTATATTTTGCAGAGGAAATGAAAGCATTCTGACACTACAGGTCTTTTGACAGATCCATAGCTAAATATTCAAGAATAAAATGGAAAACTTAAAAACAAGTTTTATTTTCCTCTGTTCTGTTCCATTCAGTAAGTTAACTTCTACAACAATACCCTTTAGATAAGTAACAATTATGATAGTTGTACACATAAAAATGATATAAGTAATGCTTACCATGATATGATGCAATCCATAGTACATCAAAATGTCTGCTAAGGTAAAAATGTTTCCTGCAAGGTAGACTTTATCTTCAAGGTGCATGTTAAGATCCTAAAAAGGAAGAAATCATTATACTGCTGTAGTATGGACTTGGTGAAACGATATATTAATGCAGTTGTTAAAAATAATAGAAATTTCCTCTGGAGACCATGCATATAAAATAAACACCAGTTTTAAGTTATCCGAACTCAGCAAACAAAACAGACAATAAAAGAAAAAATTCTAGAAAGCGACAAGATAATAAAATATCCCTCTTTGACAGTGAAAATTAGGTAAAAATTTAAATGCTGATCTGTAAACAAAGTGCTTTATATGTAGTAAAGTTTTTGTAAATGCAAATGTTAATTATTTTAAGCTAACTCCACAGAAATACTTTCAAGTCTGTCTTTTCTTGGCTTCCGAAGACTCAATTCAAAAATTAGAGTTGTATATTAATTATGATTGCAATTTCTAATGTTCAACATTTGATTAATAGAAAATGCAGTCCTATGATAAAAGGACAGCATACTGTTCTTTCAGCAGCAGCTATGCCTGTCCTCCAGGACTCCGTGCAGCTGGCCAGCAAGGTTCTGGAACTCCAAATGTCTAAGAACCAGGGAAACACACAGGAATAGTGGGGTGGAAGACAAGGTGTTTCAAGCTTGATGCTGTTATCTCGATACCCATCAGTTGCTATCACTTGACACCTGCTTTTATTAATATAGAAGTTACTGCTAGCAATTCTTTGTGACTGATATTGTCAATTCAGCTGCCATCCAAGTCTCTAGTAAGAGAGAATTTCCAGCATTTTAAGATCATCTCAACTGTTCCAGATCAGAGGCTATGAGGGTGGGTAGTAGAAGGTTTCCATTCAGGTTCAGTAAATAATTATTTAAAATGCATATTAACAGGAAGACTCCTCTCCATGGCTTTTTGTATGCAGCTATTCTCTGCCAGAAAACAAGAAGATGACAGGCTCACTGTTGTCCAAGTTTATCAGTTCTGAGGACAGAGGCATCACACATCAGCTCTACCTCTTTACCCATCCTTCCTTTTCTCCAAAGCCTACCTACTTGTCATCCAATTTATCCACCTTTCTGCCTCCCTCTTTTTTCTAAACAAATATAACAATAAAATTACCTGGACTCCAGCATAAGCCAGCTTTTGTTTTACAGTATTATTTTCAGACATCTACAAAAACAGTTTCCCAGCTTTCCCTTGGATTTGGAAACTCCCCTTATTCGAAGGAAAAAAATAAGCACACAATGCTTAAGTGGCTTAAGCCACTCCCTTCCCCTGCCCTAGAAACAGAGGTAAGCACCTTAACCGTAATTAACATTTTCAAAATTTTAATTTTTCAGTCTCAATTAGAGCACATTCACTTTTCAGACATTTTATTGAAAAAACAAGTCTTGGACAAGGAGAAGGAGGTTAATACTTATTAAATAATTAAAAAAATATATTTGGCCTTTAGCATGTTGCACTTTTTGGGGTTACATAATTTTCCTGATGTCACGATTTCCCATAATGCATATATAGAAAATAAACCAAGACCAAACCACCAAACTACAACGTTGAGAATTTAAGACATCTAACCTTGCATTTGCTTTTGACAAGTTCGACTCCATTTAGCCACCTTACTATTCTTTGATAACCTCTTCATGACAGGACTCCTGTACTTCTGTAATATTTGAACAGCCCCATGTCTGCTTTGATTTCTTTTATTAGAACAAATCAGGGAAACATATTAACCCCTGCATAGTTAAAATTCTGTAAGGTCAACTGCCCCTGGCTATGTAGCTTCTTTTCTTTAGAATGGTTTACTGCTTTGTTCATGTTAGTAGGTGCTCAAATTACCTCACACATGTAACTACAGTTCTGTGGAATTTTCTACACGCAACACAAAGGCAAATCCAATATTAAGAAGAAAAAACTTGCAGGAAGAAAAAACTCCAAACCTAAAGATCTGCTTTATTGGGAAAAAAAAAATCCACATACTTGTCTGTTTTGAAACAAATTCTCTGACTAGCATTTTTTATTTCAATTAACCAGAAATTCCACATGCATTGTAATGAATACTATCACCAAAGAAATTATATCTTCTCCCCCTCCTCCCTCACTCTTCTGGGCTTAGGCTATGGAATCAGGATTTTGTAAAGGAAAAAGCTCATTATTTCTGAAGGCAGCATCACCACAGTTATTTCCCTGCTGAAAATTTTGGATTTCTTCACCAAAAAAATTATAGCATTACTCAGATAATTCTGAGTTTTATATTGCATATTACACTCAAAATAGTCATCAATTAAAAAATCCTAAAACTTCGTTGGCAAGGTAAGCCATTACAGCATGAACAATTATTTATTCTGGTTCATCAAATTTTATGAAGCCAGTTAACTGAGCAAGTTAAATTTGACAAAAATTGTTTAGTCTTGTATAAATTAGCATTAGCTTACAATTCTGGTTTTGAACATGTACTTTCCTCCCCTAAAATACAGACATTGTGATTTCATTCTGCAAGTCACACTAATTCAGAAACACCATATTTTTTTCATGTGCATTAGGCACATTTAGTTAATCTTGCCTCATGGGTTATACTTCCCATGGATTATTTTATTACTGGCTAATAGCCAAATGTGCTAAAAATTCCTGAAAGTCAAGTTTGCTCAAGTGACCACAGTATTAAAGTGAAATAGTGTTCCAGTCCTGGAGAAATTAATGAAAATATGAACACAAAACTCTACAGAATTTCTATCACATGCAGGAAATTCAGGTCTGCTTGCTGTCAACTGAATAATTTCTCTTTCATGTACTGAACACCATTAATTAAATGAATTCCATATATACAAACCCAGGATTAAAAGACTAAGACAGTCCCGGAAGTTGCTTGTACCTATATAAACTTACTGTTGTATTCCCTTGAGAAACACAAATTTCAGACAGGTACTTAAAGCATAGCTGCATTACAATGCATTAAAACTGCATACACTGATCAACTGCAGCAATTCAAACACCATTTTTGTGTATGAGGGGAAAAAAAGCAACAGAAAGAGTTGTTGCATTATTTATGGACTAAATGATGGATTTCCATTTGCTTCTTCTACGTGGAAAAAAAATCCTATTTACAGCCTCTATATAGCAACAGCTCAACACATGCCATTCAGAGCACATGTCTGAGCACCCCCAGCACTGCTTACTGCCTGTTAAATATGCAATCCAATGGCCCCTAATCAATTTAATCTGCTCAGGCTGCTGAATCCCTGCCAGTCACTGCCAGTTGTGACAGTGGCTCAGATATGGAACAGTTGCTTCTTAGGACAACCCAGGAGCTTCGAAAGGACCTAATCACACTCTGCTTTTGTTCTGGATATTTTGCCTACAACGCCCTACTGGTGTATGTGCTTCCCTTACACAGACTTCCCGTCCTTTCAGTCAGCAAGATTCTCGAGGTCATTTATGCCCTAAATGCTTTTATGCCTCTCGCACCATGCAGAGACAAAAAGCTGAGCACTCCCAAATGTTTCGTGAAAGCCCCTGACAATGCAGAACCCAAAAAAGGGTTTCTGCAGCACATCCAAGAAAAGCAGAACTACACTTTTGATACATAGACGTATTCTTAATTCTCATGCAAGACTCTTCTCTCTAACTGACAAACTATGAGCTAAACCTGGTCTGGAAGAATATTGTATTACTGAGTTTCCTGTAAAAGAAGAAAAATAAACAGACATTGCTGCAATAATAGAAATTCAACCTTTAAATCTGTAAGTGTGTAAAAAAACAATGTACAGAGCTGTGGATTAATGGCATGAACAGAGCATGGATTAACCTGCTTTTGTACATGCGGAAAGAGTAATTTTTCAAGCAAGCACATTAAATAGAAATTGAAGCTCTCTTATTCAGATTTTGATTTGGATTTCATGATTACAGCCAGGCAGCACAGGAGATTGCGATAAAGCTAATTGAAATCATGGAACATTGTTGTCTATGAGACACTTAGTTATTATCCTTCAGAGACCAGAAGTTTCTACATTTATGTGGATGCTTTTATGTGAATTTAACAAGCTACCAGTTATTTGTCAGCGGTTTCTGAAGATGTGGTATGAGGGGGGAAGAATCCTCAGGTCTAAAATACCTAAAATTGATAAAGCAGAGACATTAAAATCTCCTGAATAGAATTCACTAACACCTAAGTAGACATTTGATGGAATAGAGGAACAGAAAAAACACCGGTTATCGCACATGACAACTCAAATTTTCAGATTTTTTTTTTTCCTATGCAGCTTAAATTACCACTAACTAAACATGAGGGAAACAAAAGATTATATACTCTTTTACCCTGTGGAAAAGAAAGTTAATATAAGGCATTGTATATTATGCTATCGCTGCTATTGACATTCGTAATTCCTATGGATCTGCTGAGGAACAGATTTGGAGCAAAAGTACTGCTCCCATTAATTCTGTCAAGTACAGAAGCACAAATCAGAATGAGACAAAACTCAACAAGCCCTTTATTGGTCCATTCTCAACATTGTGGCATTTGCTCTGGATGAATATGAAAACCCTGGTTGAGATGGTCTGCTTCACCATAATTTTCCTGCCAAGTAACAGCTTTAGGCAACACATTAGTAAGAACAATTTAACAACCTATTTTCATGAAGCAAACAGAAAATCCTTCCAGTTCAAATTAACAAACATGAAACCACTTATTTACTGACATTTTGTAGAACCCGAACATCAGTTAAGGGTTAAATAGAGGCAGCCTAAAGTTTATAGCAGAAGTTACTGAACTGTTTTTGGCGCAGCTTATTATAAATTGTGGCTCTAGGCTGCAACTGTCCCAAGACTGCCATTGTGTATTCCAGACACGTTGTAAAACTACAGCCTCAGACTTCCCTCCCTATTTTAGGTCTTCTTTTTTTTTCACCCATACTCCCTTTGGCACAGTATACTTTAATGGTAGGCTGCCCCTTTTCTGATTAATCATGGTGGCAAGAGAACAAATTAAAAAAAAAAAAAAGCTCTTAATTGCTCTACTATGAAATTATTAATGCTGAAACAATTCCACAGCAGCCTTGTGTTAAAATAAATTCTGGTTATTCAACACTTGCTTAAAAAAAATCCACAGAAAAAATTTTAAATGCACTTCAAGGCAGAGATTCTCTCTAAAGTAACACTGTTTGTTTCTCAGTAAGGAAATTTTGCTTTGCTTGGAAACACTTGATATATCTACATATTTGTATTTCAGCATATTGTCTTTTCTACACAACCAGTGTCACTAAGGCCAAAGATGGAAAGGGATCCCAAAGGGATCCCAGCTCCAGCAGGAAACTACCATATCTCTGCATCTGGTTTTAATGCTCCAATGCAGTTCTGCAAATACTCTTGCATGTGCTGACACTGCAGGTATCTTCCCTAAAACTATCCAGAGCAGATGAATTTTATTATAACAAGACAGAAAACTTGCTTTTGGTCTTTATAAAAGGCAAGAGAGGTAAATGGAAGTTAGTTATTTGTTCTCATCTGGTTTTCTCACAGTTTGGAAGAACAAAAAGCATCACAAGTTTCAAGTTTGTTCGAAAAAATGACTGAAACTCTGTGACCCTTGTCATAAAAGTTTAGACAACAGGGACCTCCATGGGCCACCTCATCATACCACAGCTAAACCCGAAGTTAAACCCTGATTAGGCACTGCCTCCTTCAATCAAGTTCTAAAAATCCTAAAGAGTAGACAGTTTTCATGCTGTATCGGTAGAGTAACCATGACTGTGAAGGTTTTGATAGCATTTGCACATAGAAAGTAAAAGCAGATATGTTACAATGTAAACATAAACAAATTAATATAATTCAATATACGCAATGTAAACAAACTCATTATTAACCAATGGAAGATATTCCCCAGATCCAATAAAACCAAGATAACTCTGATTATTTGGGGCTCAAGTGAGAGAAATGGTTTGTCAGGGTTTTCACAAATTTGGTAGGTAATGCAGGCACCATAGGCCTCACGACCAAGAGGGCTATCAGCTCTAAGAGTAACAAAGATTTTTTTTGTATCACTTTAGGATGCATATTCCTTTAAGTAACAATGTTAACAGTGCTTCAGTTTGTCTTTGGGTTCTGCACACCTTGTCAGAGCCAGAAGTTAACAGGACTCGGCCAGCTTCAAGTATCTTGCAGCTCACAAATTTCTAAACTCAGACTCACTGGCAGCACTGGCCAATGTAAATCTCCATCTAAAACATACTTTTAAAACTAGAAAAAATAAACACTTGAAAAATTGATCGAATTTCACTGCCCTTTTATATATACATACTTTGTAAACAGTGCTTAACAGTGTAAAGCAAATTTTCTCTTCAAGTTGTTCCCACAGACTGCAAAAATACTTATCAGCAGTTGCAAGGAGTAAGGAAAATAGGGTAAGTTTTGCTATCCGCTCCTTGCCATCTGGCTGCTCAAACAACAAGGGGGACCCTTGAGATCCTCTTTTCTGCTTCCACCTGTTTAAGACGAAGTAAGCTTCAGCCTACAATAAAAGTTTAATAACAGCAGACCAAGGACTCCACACAAAGTAGCTCAATGTTAAGGACAGTTTTGTAGAGGCTCCTTTATGATATCAGTTTTCATACACAATTCTCTCCAGTACCTCCTTTTAGCATCAATACCAATTACCACAGCATCAAGTATGGCTTGTATCCCACATCATTAAGAACAGCTCTTAAAACAAACAGAGAAGTGTTACCCTGGAACACAACACCAACTTGCTTATAACCAAGGGTTTATGAAGATGGTGAGAAACTGGCGCCTCACACAGGCAGCTGAACAGTCTCTAAACTGTGGGAAACACCCTTCGCAATTTACAGCCATTGAGCACTGCAAGAGCTCTGCTTCACGTATGTTACAGTTTTAGCTGTTTTTCTGTTTCAGGCTGCTGGGTATTTTTGTCAATAAAAGTGAAAAGCAGGAAAAGCCAGTACTTAGTGATACTGTCAAGCCCTTAGATTTTGTTAAATTTTATTAATTGGATGCTCATACACACATGAGCACTGTAATAATCTTCTTCTAGGTCCAGTCACTCCAAAATTCAGTGGCAAGGCAATTAAGCACTCCTTACCTTCAGAATTGTCCTAGTATCTTCCTTACTGGAGCCTCCATTTACCCGGGTCACTCTGTATTCCAGCCACTGCTGCACCACAGCCTTCTCCTCGGCAGTGCTCCCCAGCAGTTGGTCTTTCCTAGCCTGCCTGACCAGGTGGGCAGCGATGGTCATCAACCCTGTCAGCCCAGGGCCTTTGTTGGTTTGGAGAACAGGAACCTGGAAGTGGAAACAGAAGGGGAGTGAATGGCTATTGGTTTTTTATGCTCCCTCAGAACATAGAAGCATTCAGGTAAAGGTGGTGCCATCAAAACCAAGTCTGTGTTCACTTTTTGCTCTATGGGGTGTTTTATTTTCAATTCTTACAGAAGAACATGAACAAATCAGGACACCTTTAGCTCCAATTAAGCAAATTCTGTCAATATTAGGCAGAAATAGCATTGCTTGTTATAACACTGGCAGAAATCTTATTATTAACTGACTTCTAACTAATTTCCAAATTCAGGACTCTGACTTAAGACTGTGAAGTCAGTGGCATCCAACTTCTCTCTAAGCAAGCAGGCTGCAGTAACCAAACCTCCTGAAAAGCTTATTCCTACATACTGCACCATTCCAAAACACCCTGAACAGCAGTCAGGAGCTCACTGGTACCAGCAGGACAACACAACAGAGCTCCAGTTTTAGGCATGATGTCTTTATGAGTGACAGCAGCATGTGTTCAACTGTGGGAAAGGAATCTGGACCATCACCTCAAGAAATGAAGTGAGTGAACTGAACTCACAGCAACAGGCTGAAGCCCATTCAGGTATTTATGACATAAAATAAAAGAAACTGACGAAAATGCAACACTTTTAAAGTATTTGACCGCATAGAGCAGTCTGTTTATGTCCAGATTTATTTAATCTAAGGTGCAAGCTGAAACATAATATTATTTTTGTACTTATATCAAGAGTCTTTCACTACTATCAAGTTTTTTTTTTTTCCACTGAGCCTCCAGCCACAAAAACTACACAGAGACCTAGTTACTTGGACTTTTCAGCATTATGCTTTATGGTAATAGCACTAAAATAACAGCTGGGCTGGAAAATAATTAAGGCAGTTTTTGCAACTGAAGAACACACATAGATATTCAGGACTCTAGTCATAAACTGTCAATTAAAAAACCCCAAAACATAAGACAACTGCAAAGCTTCATTTCTCAACCAACCTTCTCCAGGAGGGAGGATCAAACAAAGGGCTCATAAATTTGTGACACTGCCAACTCTAAACTGCATTTTCATGCCTTAGGTGCCCCTTAAACCATGGAACCTAATGTTTCCATGTAAACTTTGAAACACTAAGACATCTAGGACCATAGAATCATCAAAGTTGGAAAGGACCTTTAAGAGCATCCAGTCCAGCATCCACCCAGCACTGCCACTGCAACCCTAAATCATCACCCAGTGCCACATCCAGACAGCTCTTAAACGTCTCCAGAAATGGATACTCCACCCTGGGCAACCTATTCCAATGCCTCAGCACCACGAGGGAAAAACATCTGCTAATATCTAGTGTGAATCTCCCTTGTCTCAGCTTAGGCCATTCCCTCTGGCCCTCGCACTGCAGGCTCCCACCCCACTACAACCTCGTGTCAGGTAGGAGTACTTTAAAAGAATAAAATGTTTAAGAGCAACACGTCCTCAATGCAGACATATTCCTCTTATTAAAACAGCACCTTTTTCTTCCCATGTAATATAACCAAGATAGCACAGACGTAACTCGCAGGGGCATAGGAAAAGGAAAGTGCTGAAAGAACAAGTATAAATCAAGCCGAAATCCCTTCCATGACACATGATGACCCTTCCCACAAGCAGAAGGAAGGAGTTTCCAGAGCCCAGAGGCTCGCAGGCAGCGAGGCCCTACAACATCCACAACATGTGAGAGTTGGTGAGGGAAGGGCTGGAGGGAGCACGGGTGAGACCCCGCTCAAGGAGACGTCGGCTGGTGTGGTATCTGGGGGGGGCGCAGCCACCGTCACATCGGTGTCTGGGGGGAACTGCCAGGGAGGCGGGAAGGGAAGCTCGGAGGGAAGGAGCCACTGGGGAAAGGAGACCGGAGGACGCCCGCCCGCCTTCCCACGCGCGTCGCCACCGCCACCCGCTCCAGGCCCCTCCTCGCGCCCTTCACCTTCCGCTCCCCCTGGACGCCGTACTTGTTCCCGCCCGGCAGCCCCAGCAGCCGCTCCAGCAGCTCCAGCTCCTCGGCGCCCCGCACCGCTGCCGCCATCTTGCGCGGCGGGACACGCGGGACAGGGAAGCAGGGCGGCTACAACCGCTCGCCCCATTGGCGGACAGCGCCACGGCGCCGCCGAAGGAAGCGCCACTGCCATTGGCCCGAAAGGACCTGCCAGCCAACGAGAAGCCAAGGGAGGCTTCGCGTTCAGCCGTTCGGGGGGGAAGGGAGGAGCAGCGGGGGGTCACGGCCAGCGCATGCGCAGCTGCGCCTGCACGTCCCCGGCCGCATGGCGGGCCAGGCACGCGCGCGCCAAGCCGCGCCTCCGGGGCGGGGCCTCGCGGGGCCGGGGCAGCCGTGAGGGGCGGACGAGGCAGATCCGCCCCTTTGCGCAGTCCCGGGGCGGGGGCGGCGCGGGAGGCGTCCAGGCTCTGGGGTTTCACGGGATCGGTTTGGTTGGAAAAGACCTTAGCGATCGGGAAGTCCCATCTGTGACCCAACACCACCATGTCAGTTGGACCATGGCACCGACTGCCACGTCCAGTCTGTTCTTCAGCACCTCCAGAGATGGTGACTCCATCACCTCGCCGGGCAGCCCATTCCAGTGCTAATTCCACCTTTTCTTGGGAAAAATTCCTCCTGATGTCCAGCCTGAACATCCCCTGGTGCAGCTTTAGGCCATTTCCTCTTGCTCTGTTGCTGGTTGCCTGGCAGAAGAGGCCGATCCCCACCTGGCTGCAGCCTCCTTGCAGGCAGCTGTAGAGAGGGATCAGGTCATCCCTGAGCCTCCTCTTCTCCAGGCTCAACACTCCCAGCTCGCTCAGCCACTCCTCACAGCACTTCTGCTCCAGACCTTTCCCAGCTTTACTGCCCTTCTCTGGACAGTTCCAGTGTTCCAGCCTGCTCGGTTCCATGGATGGCTCAGTGCTACGCAAGGAGCTGCCCTGATGTGTCCCTGGGGGATGCCCCCAGGTTGTCCACACAGACCGTCCCTCCCTTCTCCTGAGCTTCTCAGGAACCATTGCACCACTTCTATCCATCCGTTCGCACGTCCTGCCTTCTTCCATCTAGCAAATCTTGAACTTCGCCAAGTGCAGCCGAATTTAGTAGGGGAGCTGAAGTTTTGTGGAGAGCTACATCACTAGGGATCTAGTGAAAATATCAGCCAGAACCAAGGTGCTACTCAAGGGCATAAAAGAAGGAGGAGGGATAAAAGTAGGGTTAAGAAAATCATCCTAATCACCACCGTTAATGGTAGTAGTGGAGCTAAGAGATAAACCCCACAAAATCTCAACTGGCCATGAAATAGCCTTACTTAACTGCACTTAGTGTATTGGAGATTTGATGAAGACATGATTTAATGACCTTTCCAATGGAAGATGCTCTGCTGCAGATGTCATACTTTTATGTATGATCATAAATGTTACAAATTAAAACAGTTTCAGACTTCCAGATTTATTTGTGCAGACTATCAAATTGCAATTCTTGATAGAAGACTACTAAACACCAAATTAACATTTTTTACTAGAAAGAATGAGCTACTCTTGTCCTAATGCTGACATTTTTACAATACAGACTCAGGGCTATCACTGTGTTAGTCATCTCAGATAAGATGATCCTGACAAATGTCCTGTTTCTCCAGTGAAACACTTTATTTTGATTCAAGGTGACATTTAGATTTGTACCTTCTGTTGTAGAAAAAGTCTGAAAGTGGACACTGAGCCTTCCTCTGGCTGGGGTGCCAGAGTGAAATTGTGAGTGGATTTTTAAACTTTATAGGATCTTTTATATTAACATCTGCACAGCACTTAAAAAAAAAAAAAAAAAGCCTTGAAAATGGCTTTGCTCTTTGCAGAGTTTTTTAAAATTAATCAACTCCTTTCTTTAAGCAGTATTTTGAAATTATACTGTTCCAGTAGTGTTCCAGCTCTGTGATATCAATGAATGATCTAAAATTATACAGAAGGCTTCCTCTTCAGTGGGAAAATTGAAAGAAATGCTTTGCCCCCTGTTTGAAAGCTAGTTGATAGTTTCATTATTGAGCAATTTTACTTTTGTTAACGAAACATCTATCAGTAAATATATGCTTACACTTACAGGTTATTTTATATATTTATACTTTTTAGAAGCTTTAGAACCTAGAAGATGCAATCTACCTGTGTAAAATATTAGTACTGTTGTGTTGAAATATCTATCAGTTAAAATAAAAAGGTCACAATTTCAGTCAGCTTCATTTTTTTTTTTTCTTATGACTTTCTACCATCTGACCTCAAAATTTTAAAGACTTTGGAAAAGGAGACTTTATAAATTAGATGGAGGAGATTAACTGCTTGCGATTGTGTAGTAGTTTTTCCTTGATAGCAGTGTTTAGCAAAGTCTCTCTCCCTTTCTTTTTCTGGGCACAGTTCTCCCTTTATTCCATTAGGTGGAGCTTTGTGATTAAGGCTGCAGAAGAAACTTGCTTCCGAGTGCAAAATAATTCACCACGAAATGGCTGGGGGAGGAGGTGAACGATGCCTTCTTTGCTTAGAGGTATCGTTGTCCTGTACACAAGCTCGAGACACAAAAATCTGAATCAAGACCCTCACATACAAGGAAAATAAATTGAAAAATCGATTCTGTCAAACAGGGCCCTGCTCTAATCTGCTGTTGTCATAGTCAAGTTCCAAATCTAAAATACCTTAGGTTATAAATTAAATGTCAAATATAATTAATTTGCCACTTGAAACATGAAGTGGATGACTGTCCTTTGGAGAAAGCCTGACAGCTTTATGTATGTCACATTGGTATCTGTTAAAACAAGCTTCACATGCCAGATGATCCTTGTGTGAATCATATTGCTGTTAGCTGTACCAGAATTTTGTCGATGGAATAAGTCTCAGAACAGTTTTCTCCTTAATTGTCTGAAGCTTTTGCAAGACAATATAAATCAAGTGTCATCTGCATCATCTGTGCAGAATAGTGGTTTTATCATACATCAAACAAGCAATTTATTTCTTATTCATTACTACAGAAGCTATTGTTGAATATTTACATACAAATCTATATTTTATACAAATGGAGAATATTTTCTGCCCTGTGCTTTGAACCTGCTGCAGTTACAATTTGAATCCCGTTTTCCTTCCATCTTCTTAACTTCAGCAACGGCGGCTGTAGCCCTGCCATCCTCTTCCACAGGGAGGCCAAGGTTATAATTGAGTACCACTCCTTCCTCAGCCCACTTCCCTGGGGTGTGGAGATCCTGTTTGCACGGCCTCCTCCCCTTGCCCAAAACCAGAAACAAAGAGTCCTTTTCACATTTTGTGTTTTGGGTCCTTGCTTTGCACAATGAACTGTGCTCACCTTAAGGCTTGTTTATTCACAGGTACCCTCAGGGAGGTGGAGGAGGCAGTTTTACCCAATGGACACTTTTACACAGTTGTTGAAATAAAAATGTCAGTATACCGTGTTATTTCCCACTAACAGGACCAGTAGGACCTTCCTAATCCAAACCCCATACAAATTTCCCAAGCAGGATGCTGCAGCGAGTTTTCACCATTAATTTTTTAAATGTGGGTAATGAACTGGCTAAATGTTTGTGGGTGATACCCTTTGCACTGCCTGTGTGATCAGGGTATTCATTTAGCTTAAGAGAAAAAAAAAAAAAAAAAAGAGATTGAGACCATGCTGCTCATTGAAATGAAGGGAACTTGTACAGACAAACTGAAAGATCCAGATTTGTTCCTGGTTCCTGCAGTGGCTGAATGAAGCAGAGAGGAAATTGACTTTTTTTTTCCCAAGTGCTCTTTGAAAATTGAGCACACGAAAAGAATGGTTCTTGTAATAGCCAACTCTCCTCTGCTTCAGCTTCTGTTTTTTCCTGCTCAACCCCATGCTGTATAAGAGGAACATGAGCCCTAGGTCTGTGTTAAAATTTAGCCATTCTTGTATGTGTCAGGCAGAAAACAACTCCAAACCAATATTTTAAACCTAAGAGGCACAACAATTTTTTCTTTTTGTCTCATTTTCACTAGGTTACGCTGACAAAAGGACTGCTACTTAGAAGCCTTTCTGCAGGCAGGCACTCAGAGAGGTTACTGTCCCAGCAGCTGATTTTAGCCCAAGTGCATATTGAAGGAAACAGGGAAAGGAACATTGCTGTGTGATTACTGCTTTGACAGTGCACCACCAAAAGCAGGGAAAGGGAGACTTGTCATACTTCTGAGAATACTGACCTCATGCACAAGTATGCCTTAATTTAGCAAGAGATGCATATATTTATATTCATTTCAGTCAGATCAACAAGAGGGTTGGTCACTGACCATTATAAAATTCACTGATTTCTTTTTCACTTCTGTTCCATGGAATACAATTGCAAGTCATGGTGCTGCCCAGGTGCTGCAGTGAGTTAAGGTCATCATCTTAGCTGCAAGACAGGGCCAGATCCACAGGCGGGATAGCTGCATTACTGCACTGCTGCATAGAAGCTAATTAACCCAGGTAAGAAGAAATCAGCTCCACACCACCATGCCTAAAATGTTCCCAGACCTGACTTGTGCATAGCTCAGAGCTCCCTGAAGTTTGTCTCTTATAGGCATATCTACATTTGGGTCTCAAAAACCTTGTGACTCAATTTTGAAATTAAACAACTGTTGAACACAGGTGATAGTTTGGGTTTGATAATTCCAAAACAACTTTGACTGTTTTCCATGGATTTGGAGACCAATCAACAGAGTGTGTATGTATTCATAAACACATATATTATTCTATAGAGATTGTCTCATTGATGTTCCTTTGGAGTATTCTTTTGACAGAAAGCCCAGGAAACTTTATTCTTCAATAAGGAAAGAGTCAACTCTTAAGCACTGATTGTTATGAGGTTTATTTCCCTGAGACAAGAAAATATGGGCTTACACAGAAAATTTACTGAGAGTTCTGTAGAGACATATTCTGCTCTCAGCTTCATCCTCTTAAGTAAAATTTACTATCCTCTATTTCTCACTTGCCTTCCAAATTTGAAGATATCATTAAATAAGCATTATTGCTCGGTGTATGAAAATTCGGGCTTACAAAAAATGGCACAGAAGAGAACAAACTGGCATCTGACATACCAACCTGAATGCTTAAGTTTGTTTCAGCTGTGGACCACTATTTTTTTCAGCAGTTGTGTCTATCTGGCACAAGCAGTTCTGTCCCTGACAGCCAAATAGATGAAGCAGATGACAGATTTTAAAGGTGATATACCTAGAAAACTACACCTGGTTTATCATGTTTAAATGTGGTACATTTGGTTGTTGAAATATAATCTGCAGCTTCTTTTACAGATAAGTAAGTGCTGGTTTAGTCTGTTGTGGTTTTGAGAACATGGTCATTGTAAGTGAATTGCTGCTGTCAAGAAGCTGTTTTTAGTGGGGTTGCCCTAATTACATAATGCAGAGTCCTGGGATGAAAAGGTTAAGCTATTTCAGTGTACCCTATCAGTAATGTGCCACGTTTGTCCAGACTAATTCTGTTCTTTGTTCTCCAGCAATGGCTGTGCTGAGCTGGAAATATGTCCTGAATATACACTAGATGGCAGGCGGGTCAGGGGGCTGGAAGTGAGCCTTGCCCATTCATCACACAGCCCTCTCTCGTGCCTCCAAAAGATCAATTGGTCTTCCCCAGGCCTCTACAAAGCACATTTGGCTGGCTGTACTAGATATGAGTATGCAGTCAGCGAACTAGAAGCTGATGTAGCCCTCTGCCCACAGGATGCTAGGCCATGTTGTTTCTGACAGATTTGCTTTTGCCTTTTAGCCGACAAGGAGAAGATGCCCGATCAGTAACAGCTCGATCAGTAGCAGCTGTTGTTGAGAATAAGGCTTGTGTTAGAGAAGTGGATGTGTTAAAGAAGTGTTGTCAGCACCTGAGGCAGGCTCTGATGGTTTGTCTTCAACAGTAGACTCCTGTATTTGCCCTGCAGGAGATGATGGCAGCTTGTCGCAAATTTTTTGTAGCAGAACGTCTTTCCAATGCTCTGTGATGCCCCAGGATGAAAGATGCCCTCAACATTGCCCTTAAAGTGGTGATCTCATTGCAATGCCAGTATGTACAGCCTTGAATACATTATTGCTTACTGGAGGATCCTTTGGGAGCTATTGTGACACAAGGTCAAATTCAGCCCTCATGTAAACTTGTGGTGCTCGCTTGACCCACGACTCTGTCACTGTAACAGAAATGCTGTCAGCTTTCACCTCTCTTGATGTCCTTGAGGAAAGGGTGGATTTGAAAGGAGATGTCACATCTAATGATTATGCTAATGTCATAGGTGAGTCTCACAGGGCTCTAAGAATGAACCACATTTTAAAATAGTCATTCCTGTAGTTCTGTGTTTTTCCATTATTGGTAGCTGTAGGAAAGCCATGAGTGGCCATCAATTGCTTTTCCTGTCTCAGACAAAAAGTTTCCTCAGTGTTGAGTTGCAGTCAGATGCATTTAGGATTCCTGCTCTGGTGTGAGAATTTCTGAACTGGTGCACCTCTTCTGATTTTAATGATCAAGTATTCGTCATATTTTAAGGACGCAGCTACTCCACAGACAGACTCATGCTAATACAGTTATTGGTACAGATAAAACAAGTTTCTACTGAGGATCTCAGGTAGTTTCTTATATCTGTTTCAGGGCTCAAGTACTTCCATAGAAGCAAGGCAGTTTTTATTGCCAGTTCATCTAAACCTAATCAGCACATCTCTGGATAACAAAAAGTGGAAAACATGGGTTTTTTTCTACACTCCTCTAAACCTACTGCTGCTTGTGGCTCTGTAACAGTTGAGAATTATGAAAAAGCAAATGCTTCTGTAGTTTCAATTGCCTTAATGAGTAGTGAAATAGTTGAGACTCTTGAGAGTAGCAATGGAAAAATCGCACTTTGAATAAACTTGTATATTTTGGTATTTAGAGAATGCAGTAGTTAAAAGAGTAAAAATAAAAAAAATAGGGAATCAGGATTAGATAGTTCCTAATCCAACCATCTGACACTTCCTAAAGTACCTGCACATTTTCTCTAACAGGACATGAATGAGCAAATACTACTCACAAACACATTTGTCTTTTCTTCTTTTTGAGTCACTGAGGAACCACTCACTAAAATGAGGAAACATTTCAGAACAGGAAAATAAGAAAAGAGCAATAGAGACTTGGCAGACTGAATAGGCAGGTGTATTTATCCAGACACGAACACTGAAAGGATCCTTCCCTGAGCAGCAGCCAGCCCCAAAGGAAATCTAAGAAACCCTTCCTCCTGTAAATGTGGTTTGAGACAAGTTGCATGAAGACAACAGAAGGAAACATCAGGTCACAACCAGACAATGAAAATATGGAGCTAATGACTGACCATAGTTTGAGATCTCCTTCATATACATGCAGTCACAGGGTTTATTTGCAGCAAAGCTCTCTGAAGCTGGTATTGCTAGTGAAAGTAAATGAGAAGTAAAAATGAAGGTTCCTACATTTGTTCTTTGCTTCTCTTTCCTTGGTCTCTTTTAATTGCTGGAGACAAAGATATACAATGTAAGATAGCAAATTAAAAATATCAAATTGAAATTTGGCAGTACATTATATAACTTTTTAATGCAAAATTTTCCAGGAAAGCAACTTTCTTAAAGGTAAAATGTGTTTGGAATATTATTTAGACACCCAGGCCAACACCAGCTCTGTCTGTGGGAGGCTGCCTTTGTGAGAGGAAATTTACATTTAGCTTTTGGCAAGTGTGTTAGTTTGACATTAGCACATACCTCTCCTAAAGAGAAATCTGTATTATTATGGAGACATCAGATGAAGCTCTGCTACTGTGATTCATGGCACTTTACCCAGGATTGCAGGAAGGAGTTACACACAAACCTTATAAGTTTAAGAATTTCAGGTTATGTTGACCATAACCCATGAGTTTGATAATGGACCTACCAGAAGAAAACAGGGTCAAAAATAGAAGATGATCTTGTTGTCCAGTGCCTCTGCAAAATCACACAATACCTCCTTTTCTTAGGTGTTAGGGTAGTTTTTGGTTTTGTTTTGGTCTTCCTTTTAAAATTTTGATTTTTGTACTGATATCTCCTCCTTTTCCCTGTTCCTCCCTGCAGTGATCCTCAGTGTTGCTTCTACTCTCCATCCAAACTTGTCAAAACCATATATGGTGAGACAGACTTTTTTTAATTGAATGTTTATTTACAACTGTTTTGGAAAGTATTTTGTGAAGGTGAGGAGCAAGGATTATGTGATGATGAGTATTTGAACTGATTACAGCAAGGAAGTATAATGCAAAGGAAGCAGGTTATGGTTATAAGCTGCTGGGTGTTGTTCAACACATCAGTGACATTTTGAAATATCTGGTTTAGAATTATTTGAGCCTATAGTCTGGGGGCCTGTAATTGAGTTTTACTTCTTGGGAGCTCACAGAGGTTCAGACAGTGGTTTACAAAATATACACAGAGACCAAGTGGTTTGAAATTCAGACTGATTTTCTATCTTCTTTTTTTTGTTTGTTTTGGTGTGGCAAAAAGGAATAAACCCTCAAAACACTTTCATCCAAGGCCAGTTCCTGCCAGCAAGGGAAATTTAATCCACTTGAACCACCAAATCATTGAGTACATTTATTCATTAAAGTAATCAATCAGTGGAAATAGGTTTTTCTTTTTATCTATTAAATGGCAAAACTGATGAGTTCATAAAAATGTCAAGAAATTTTCATCTCTGCTATCTCTTTTCTAAGGTCAGCTGTCTTCAAACATATTATCCCATTTGTGGGAATCTTACTTATTCTGTCTTTCTTGTAGAAAGCTGAGCATTGAGTATTACACAGAGATTAAAATTGAATAGAAACTATAGAAAATGTCAAACATAGCAGAAATCATGACACTTGCTCTTTTGACTAGGCACAAAAGCATCAACAGCTGTTAATTTTTGAAGCTAGTACTCTGGCAGTGTTACATTAATACATCAGTCACAGCAACTTCTTGTTTCCATTTTTGCTAGCATCTACAAGTTTGTCAAGATCTATCATCTCTTTCCCTTATGCAGTTGGCTTCTTTTATTTTGACAAATGGATACTTGCCAAGAAGTTATGTATGTGCCTTGCACATCATCATTTAGAAGCAGGAGACAGTGTTGGAATTATCATTTTTCTCTACCATTTATAATGCAGTCTGCTTCTTTGAGATCTTTCAGTGGAAAAGACTGGGGTAATAAAATCATCAACTGCCCATTTGCCATGGGAAATAAAATTAGATGCATTGTTTGCCTGACTCCCTCTAAATCTAGAAATTAAGCTCCTTTTATTTTGGAAAAGATTAAGTGCCTCCCAGGATTTTCTTTGAGCTCTTGTTCATTTAGGAAAGGAGGAATATAAAGTGACCAACTGCATCATGAAATCATTGTCTTACATCTGTAAACAGTCCTTTAAAACAGACTAACCCAAATTTATGAAACACTCTTTAAGACCTCTGAGTGAGAGACCTTACAATTGTTATAATGATTCTAAACCTAAAAAATGTTGCTACAGGTAAGGAAGAGATGAAATAAAAGGCACTGCCAATATTTTGGGTGAAGTAGCAATTTCAAAGGTGGCATTTCCACATCTTCCCCGGAAGATACAGGACCGTGGGCCATGCCCCAACCTCCAGAGGAGGAAGGATATTCCCAGGTAATTTCCTGAAGTGAAATTCTGTCTTGAAATGTCTTGGTACCAAACCATTAGCTTGTTACTATTGAATTTGGTGATGGGTTTAACGGTGTGAGTGTGAAAAAGGCATGCTGATCTTCCTCAGTAGTGTCAGGAATATCTACTACCTCCCCCAGCAACGCAGCTTCATCTGGGGCCAATTGACAGAGGAAATTGATTGACAGCAGCCCTGAAGTATGGACTAATTAAATATATCATAAGTAGGTTGCAGTGAACACAAATCAGCTTGACCCAAAAAATTTTGGTTCCCAGATGTCAGCAAGATTTTTTGTTTAGCTTTGTAATATGGTCAGGGTCCAGAAGCAGTCTCTAAATAACAGGGGTATCTTTGATGCCAGTTCTTAGTCCTCACAGTTTTAAAGTTGACTAACAAGTGTTTGTGGAGCAAGCAGACTCTAAAGGGCAGCCAAAAGCCTGTTTGTGTGGAGAAATCAGCATGGGGTAAGGCAAGATGAAAACTGAGGGTACAGAAGCTGTCTGCACTCATTCTTCACAGGGAGAGTGGTGAGCCCTCAGGGTATGCTCAGACGGCCCCTACCAGTGCTCCCTGAGGTAGTTTAAGGGGTCACTGTCCCTGGGTGTCTGCTTTGTCCTTTTGCTGGAGATTATGGCCCTTATTCCAGTGGAGATGGAAAGGAGCTCATGGCCACCCTTCCACCGTCCTCTTTAAAAGACTGCTGTGTTCACTGAAATTAGCCATGAAGACTGATTGGTGTTTATGAGCTGAGCTGCTGTTGATGGAGGCTGAAGAACTGAACCACACTTGGGTTTGCTGCCCCAGCTAAGGGAAGAGGACTGCTTTCAGAAGCATGGGGCATGTGCCATAATGTTAAAAAGTTTTAAGAGCAACCCTTTGTGAATGTAGATATCATGTATTTAATGATTAAAAGACTCTACACAGTGGATCAGGGCAGAATAGCTGGTGCCTTGTATGTTTCCAGATTACGGTCTTGCACTAACTTCTTGGAAATATCAAAACATAACTCTGCAAATTTCAGGTATTCAAAGACACAGTAAACCTGTTTCTTTTGGGGCAGAGGAATACCATATTATTTAGTTATTTCACTAGAATTTGTCAGTCCTCGTATACTGGATGACATTAAACAGATCAGAACTTTGCCTGAGTAAGTGCAGCTACAATGCTAATTATCCCTAATTAGAATGACAAAACCTGTTCAGATCCTGCTGAGCATTTCCTTATATGTCTACTGCATGCACTGCAAATCAATTTTTCTTGAGGTTTTGATGTGTTGTACACACATCAAAACATATCCTAGGCCTTGGGACTGGGCTCTATCAGCTTTCTACAGAGATGCAGTGTTTAAGTAAAGAGAGCAAAGAGGCTGAGATGCAATCTTAGAGAGAGTCTATGCAATTTAGAGATCAGCTGTCACTGTGTAATAGTTCCTTGAACACTCAGCAGAGAGCTAACAAAATATCTTCAATTGCTTTGCATTTGGAAGGAATTCAGGTATCTTAAATGTATGCAGAAAACACTGTTAAGTGTCAAGCTACTGAAATTTGGGCTCACAGCCTTAGCATCTTAGCCTATGGGCTAGAAATGACCAATCTTTACTACCCATCAGAAATATCTACGGATGAATGAACATTAAAAATATTGTGAATTCATGCTTGCAAACTAAGCTTATCTTCTGCTCATTGGCAAAATGATCAATTTTGGGATAAATAGGCTATACACAGAAAAGATTGATATATATGCCACATGATTTAGCTCAGTTGGTTGGAACAATGTCAAGGTTTTGGATTCTATCTCTGTATAGCCCAGTCAGTTAAGAACTGGACTTGATGATCCTTCTGTATTTTTCCCAGCTCAGAATATTCTGTGGTATGCTGGCTGCAACACATCTTTCTCTTCTGTATCCAATCTTTGGCTAAGTGTAAATGAACATACCCAGTAACAGGAACAATTCACAAAGTTGAATCTAACAATACACCATGCAACAAATCCTAAGGTGGTCTGCTGTAGCAACCCCACCAGCATGGAAACTTTCCTGACAAAGTTTCATCTGCACTTGTCTGGGTCTAGTCAAGGGAGAAGAGTTCAGGAACTTCAGGCAGATCTTTTGCAACAGGTTTCCTTATGATAAATAATACCATGTCCTTATACAAATGGTTTTATGGACAACATGAAAGGCAGCTGGGTCAATATTGATAATAAAGAGGAGAAACTTGGAGACCTGTAGCTCTTCCATGCACCACTGCTCACACCAAAGAGCAGATGTTTGCTATTTTGCATGTACAGTTACTTTGCTGTAATGGAGGCACCCAGCTCTGCTCAGCAGAGTTATTTTTCATCCTCCTCTGATACTGATGCCAAAAACTCAGCTCCAACATATCAGGTCGCTGTTTGTTTGAGGAGCAAGTACATGAAGGAGTCCTTGGATTTGCAGAATGTTTTGTCTATTTCTGTTTCACAGTTTGTCTCGCTTCTGCTGGACTTTATAACATCTGGATTCTGTATGGGCAATGGAGCACATGTTGGTTCTGTCAAATGCTTTCTGCCCTGGAACAACAAGTGCTGCTGGTCAAAAGGCTCTTATTTTGTGGTTCTGCTGAGGGGGGAATGCAAGTGGAAAACAGGTGGAAGAAAATTATCAGTGCTACTCAAAAATGCTACTCATATCAACTGAAAATGCTTAGTAATGCATTCAGAATCCTAAGGAAAGGGAAATCCTATGAAAACACACCATTCCAGGCCCAAATGAACTTCCACTCTTTACAGGGGAAGTTTTGCCACCAGTTAAAATGAGAGCACTCGGGGTAAGCCTTCTGCAGCCACTGATCCTTCCTTTGTTCATTCATACGGTGACAAAACCACACTAAAACAGAAGGGAAGAAGTACTTAGAGCTCTGAGGAAACACAAGGCAGATCCTCGTGTAATTAAATTAGTCCAGTTCCCTTGCAGCCAGTGATGTGTACTGTTTTCACTGAAGTTACCTGTCCAAGGCTCAGGCTGACAGTGTTTGAACCTATCATTGTTCCATAGGCTGCTGTTCTTTCTGTACCTCTGGGTGGGGTAGAAATCAGAGGGCAAATGTAGTCTTCAGGCAACACTTCAGAAGTGTTACATTTTGTATTAAAAATGTAAATCATTTTAAGACTGACTTTAGTTCATTTCTCCCAGGCTACTTTTACAGAGATGTGTAACTGCGGCAGGACACTGCTTGTAGTAGTTAAACTTCATGGCTGTTGTGAGGGTCTAGTCACTTGGAGGGCTTGCAAGTGCAGCTGCTTGGTCTTTGCAGCCACACTGGAGTCATGCTGCTTTCACTCACCTGCTTAACCTCACAGATGAGAGGCAGAAACTTTTCACCTGGCCTGATCTCTCACATAGGTACAAATATGCTCATGTTTATAGCTGCAAATAATTAGCATGTTTTAAAAACAAACAAAATAGAAGCAAACATTAAATAGAGACATAGGATGTGAAGCATGTAAGCATGCTGGCGGTAAGGCCCAGTTTCCAGAGGCTGCTGACAATTGCCTCGTGCCATAGGGAGAGCTGCTGCTTTCCATAATGCATGGAGCCAATTATACCAGTGTCTTGACAAAGGGGAAGGGGGAGAAATCTTTTCACTGACCCTGACAGACAACAAACTTCTACCCTGAAGCCTGATGTCTGATTAGTTTTTCAGATTTTTTACTGAAAGGCTGTTAAGTAATAAAATAGTTTATTCCTAAGACCAGTCCTATTTCATTTACCAATATACCATTTGATGTATTCCTCCTTGTTTTTTTCTGACATCAACTTAAATACCTGTTTTTCCCCTCCTGAAGATGTGGAATTGCTAACTGACAAGTCCAGTTAGTGGGAGCTGAGTCAGTAATACCTCTAGAGATTAAGGGGGAAGAATATTTATAAGCAATTTAATGTTTTAGAGTACTTTTCATAAAGAAAAAGAAATCTAACAATTAGGTATTAATATAAAATGAAAGAAATAGTATACTACTAAAAGGTCAGGTTTATATAATATGTTTTGCACTCTAACCACACAAAGAAAAAAGTTAAGTATTTGATTTCACTCTGAACTTTATGCCTTTGATAAATTTAAGATTATTATTGTATTTAAGCCATTTTATGTCCTCAGTGGGAGTTAAGGCACTCAGCACTTGCAGAATTGAAGTAAGGATGTGAGCAGTAATTTGACCACTTTTGAATTGTATTGCCTAACATCTAAGAAGGATCAGGAAGACAATCCTTAGCCCTGAGCATTATATACAAATGAAATAGGGGTTATCTGGGGGCAGCATAATTCATTAAATGTTCCTTCTAAATGTAAAACACCAAATTCCCTCGATACAGTCAGCCTTTCTATCTGCAGTCTAGTTGTGACATAAAAAAAGATATCACAGTAAGAGTAAACTGAAATTCAGAAAAGCCCAGAAATTCACTGTTAAAGCTCATTCTATTTTCTCATTGCAGCTTTTAACAAACAGACAGAAAAAACTTTATAAGAATCACAGTCCTCTGCAAAAAAAGTTTGATTTTTAGAAGATGGGACTAGATTCTTAGGTGGTATCAATCAGGAGATTTACATTAATTGTAATCCAATTACCCTGTACCTCTATCAGCTGAGAATCTGATCCAGGAGCTGTAACAGAAAAGCATCCATTTATAGTTTCATCTTCCCCTCATACATCTCTCTCTTTTACTTCAGGCCGGTCTGGGAAAAATTTCAAACAAATACTCTGATCAGATTTTTATGAAGACTGCATAGACTTACACTGGGGCAAAAACCCCAGTTTATTTCAAGGGAAGATGTAAGGTAACCAGACCAAAGTTAAAAAAAATCTTATAACTGTAATTGTACTATAAGACATGTACATAACCCCATTACACAGACTGTGTGTTCTTACCTTTGATATATTTATTCTTACACCAAACCCTCTCATGGAACAAGGAAGGGTTTGTTGTCCAGTTTGGCCAAACAGGACACAACAGGGTAAGTAAGTAGTTTACTCAAGGCTACCCAGGAAAACATATCAGAAGAGCATGAGTCTTTCTCATGCTGGGCTAATGCCACGGTCCCCAGACCACTTCTCCTGCTGAGGTCTCCATCTGTTATTTAATTAATACAAAGGCTATCGATAATCTTTGGAAAGTCAGTTATTTATGCTCCAGCTTAACCAACACAGAAAAGTGAAAACGTCTGTCTTGTGAGCTGACAAATGGAGAGTGTTATATAAAGGCAATTGATTTTAAATTTGCTGCTGCCACGCCATGAACAGGACAGCAGCCCAAAGACCTGGATGATTCAAAGGTGCTCCCCTTGGCTCTACCAGCACTGCCTAGTGCCCTGCTTGTACTTGGTGTCATGTGAGAAAGAGGCAGACAAGTAACCAGGCTGGTCCCCCTTCATTGTACAGCTCCATCTGTGCTCACAAAGCTGGCATGAAGTCTCAGGCTCTGAACAAAGGTACTGCTGATCCCACTGGATATTCAGTTATGCCAAGTGACACTCGCTTTCAGTTTTAATTGCCAACAAATAGGAAGGAAAGTGCAAGAAGTCTTGGACAACAGTTTTGTAGGATTTACCCTAAATTAGACTATAAAAATATATAAAAATTTGTGGAGAAAAGGGAATGGAAAAACCTTTAAAAGTAGCATTTATGTTTCCTTTTCCAGAATTATGTTTTAAAATTTCGTCATAGAAATGTTGCTGATTCATGTATTTTAAAAATACTCTCTTCCTGTTCAGCCTCTCCCACAGTAGGTCAGTCCTGATTCACTGTCAACTGAAGTAGATATTTGTATTTCCTCATGTTCGCATTAATCTTAATACATCTAGGGTCCCTCTAAAACTTTAGAATACTTTTCAACTACAGATATTTTAAGTCCTTTAAGAGAGTGCATACTAAAAATGATGCTACAAGTGGGTAGTAGAAAGATTTTGTTCCTTATTATCTGTGACCATACAGAATTGCAAAGGAGACAGTGAAAGAAATAGGTGAATCTGGCAACTTACTGGCTTTTTATTACCTTTATACAGTGAGATAGAGAACAAGCAAAAACATCCCTTTTTCTGAGTGATTCCTGTTTTATTCAAAATCCATGAGGGCTTACCTTAAAAATATATGATGCTATCGAGTTCAGCAAGCTGCATGATTTATTCAACTGGGCTCACCATTTCTTCCTGTCAGTTATATGTGATCAGTTATTGAAAGTGTCTATCACTCATTATATATTTATTTTTTGGAGTTTAGAGACAGTCTTTAAAAGATTTCACACAGGGATATTAGGGCCCAGTACTCAAGAGCTGACTATTAGTTAGTCAGTGAAATAAGTGTTCTGGGACACATTATCAATTGATACAAGTCCTTGTAAACTTCATGCTTCCAAATTACCTCAGCCCTGAGAATCTGTCCTATTATCACTGACCTTGTACCTGGCCATTTTTGGTGCAGTTTTCCTTTGGCATGGTGCAGTGTGGCTGAGACATTTTCCCAGAAAAAAAGCAAAATGTTATACACAATCTCATGTCAGGTATTTTGTACCTCAATTTGGTGGAACAAAGCATGTTATTTCCACTTAGTGGGAAGAAACCAACATTGTTATTTCTACTGCTCTAGTGTCAGGGCTTTTTATTTCCACTGCAGTGATTGTACAGGCTCTCATAACCAATAAGCCAACATCCACCCTGCCAAAAAAAAAACAACAAAAAACACCTTGGTTGGTCAGAAGCACATTAGAGCACACAAAAGAAAACTAACTTAGGCTGCAGATAGAAAGGAAATGTCTGTTCTCCTGATAGGGCAGAATTTGACTAAAAAATACATGTTTCTGACAAATGGACAACCTCTGGATCATTTCCAGTTCTTCAGATGATGCAAGTACAAAAACCAAAACAACAAGCTGAGGGCATGTATAGATTCCTAAATTCAAAAAGGGGAAAGAAAACATGCACTACTTGCTTGTGGTTTTGTAAAATAAATGCAGTTCATGTTTAAAGCTTCTGGACACAAGTTATCAGATCTAAAGGGCCCAGATACACCATATCAGACAAAAAAATGTCATATCTATCTACAGCAGTGTAAGTTCTTAGAGAATTTCCTCTGACTAAGGGACACAGAATCACTTCTCAAAATTTTCTGCAATGAGAAACAGCTTCAGGGTGAAACTGTGGCTCCCTGGAAACTTTGTCACAGAGTTGATGTGAACTAGTTCACTGTGAACGCTGGCTGTGCCCCATTCCCAGATTGCTCTTCCCACTTTTCAACCTCAACTGCCCTCAGTCTTCAGCCCTCTGAGTGACCTTTTCTTAGAACACAGCATGGTGCTCTGACCTACTCCAGCTCCCAACAACAGGCTTTCTGTTGAACAGCATGTGAACCTGGGCCAGAAAAAGATGGCTTAGATTTTATGAAGATTGTGGACTACAGAGACATTGCCCCTGAACACACAGAAAGCTTGATTCTTGGGTTGGTGGAAATCTACAATAGCTCACGAATGTAAATAGAACAAGATGCATTTGTCTTAGATGAGTGCAGATTCTGGGTCTACCCACAATTTATTTGCTGTGCTGAGAAATAAAATATCTTGGTTTTATTCTTTATCAGTAGAAAAAATATATTTCTATTATCCACAAAACTAAGACTGACTCACATTTATATGGCTTCAGTAACATTATGTGTTTTTAAATGATGGAAACTTCACGAGCAAAACTTAGAAGATGCTTTTAGGTGAAAATGATGATTCTGTTATATGCAAACATCATGATCTCAGTTCAAAAAATTAGCACTAAATGTGGGCAGAAATATGAAAATGAGCACGTGAACAGAAATGATCACCCTTCACCTTGGAATGTGTATGTTAGTGCTCTTAACAGCATTGTTTTTTTCATGAAGATGAACTGAATAATTATGGACTGTGACTTGAGACTTGACTTCTTATATTCACAATATAAGAATATCAGATATATAATTTTGAAAAGCGTAGAAATTTTTACGAAATTGATTTACTTCATAGAGAATTTTACTGAGAATTTTTTTCATGTCACCACAGCCTTTAAATTTGAGGCTGACATCAGCATAAGATATGTGCTGTTTATTACTATATGTTGGGGGGCAGTTTCAAAAAGTCTGCTACAAGTGCCTGCAAAAATTAGTACAATTAATTTTAACCCTTAATAAACGGTTCTCACTGGTACCAGCCAACCTCCGCTTAGTTACTGCTATACATCCTTACCCAGCGACGTTGGAGGTGTGGCCATCCTGAAGCTTGTTTCTCACAGGGTCTGAGGATGGGGACTTGGAGAAGATTTCAGCCCAGTCTGAGATCTCAGATCCTGCACCTGGATCTTTATCAGGGAGAAGAGCAATAGCAGGGGGCGGGAAAGCGCTGGGCACGCTCCCGCTGGAAGCACGGCACGGCAGAGCTGTGGTTGCGGTCCCCGCCGGGGTGCCGGTGCCGCACCGCCGGTCCCTGTAGCGCCGGCTGAGGTCACTGTGGCTCTGCACCTCCCGTTGCTTTTGGAGCAGCTTTTTGCTGCTGGAAGAAAGGATACGGCAACAGATTTTTCTATTTTTTTTTTCTCTCAGCACATATAGTTTCTAAAAATGGGGACTAACTGATGGTTGTAATTTTGATGGAGATTTACCTGTAGGCAAGACGGCAATCAAGCCCACACTATTAACGGAAGGCTGATTGAGTTAATGAATATAATTGCCAACTCTGCAAACTGATTCAGTCTGTCTAACAATCTATCAGTTTGTCTTTCCTCTTGCAGGTTGTCCCTATTTATATTTTGCTCTATGGTGGCTATAGGTGAATACCTAAAATCCCCATAAATATAACTTTGTTTGAGGGAGGACTGATGAATGCTTGGGAAAGAAAAGGGGATATGCTATACTGGGTAGCTGAATTTATCACTGTTCAATTAAACACAATAACTTTGGACTAGGCTGAAATAGTAGGTAATATTAACTTTTATCATACATGATAAAATCAAAATGAAATTCAGTCCTTTATTCATTAGATGAAGCCTGCAAAGGACTCATCCTGAACTTAAATGACTTATGGTCTGAGGAATGAAACAGTGTACAGGAAGCATTACATATAGATATGAGGGACTGCTGTTCTAAAGTAAGAACAAAATGTTCTGTGGAGCAGGGATGAGATAAGGAGATGTGAGAAACCATAGAAAATGCTTTCTGTGAGTCTGAATTTCAGGCTTGTCAAGCCTGCAGCCCACCAACCTAAAATGAACCACAAAGCCCAACACTGCAGGAGATTTCCTTCCATACAGGGAACCCCATGGGCCTGTAAAGAAAGGCTTTCCATCCTTCCCCTTAGTTCCGAGAGAAAAGAGTGCTATATTAGAAGATGAAGACTAAACTACTGAATAGTCAGAAAAGCTTAATTCACAGCTCAAGCCAGGGACAAATCCAATTCAGAAGAGCCCTGTAAAGATCACACAGCCTTTCTAGAAGCAGTTTCTCAAATGACCTTTTTCAGATGTATCAGAAGAAGTGTACATTCGACTTCTGATAGAGGAAGCATATTCTGCTTCCTCAGAGGTTGAACCAGTCCTCAGAGCTGCCATCACTGAACAGGTGAGGGCGAAACTACAACAAGAGAGTTGCCTGCCTTTCCCCTGGGGTCTCTCAAAAGAGAACAACAAAAATGAGACGACACTCCACGTCTGTAATGAACATTGTAAAGCAGTGTGACATTGGAATAATAATACCTACCTTTTACACTGGAAAAAAAACCCTGTATTTGCAGAGGAGCCACTTTTGAACTCTGCTAGTGAAAGTAAGGAGCAAGAAGCCACAGGGATAGATCAGAATTACTCCCCAAGGCCAGAACCTCTCTCTTTGGAGCAAAATAAGAGATGTCCTTCATGTGGTCCAAGGGAAAGGTGAGGTGGAATCAGATTGCCCCAGCTCTACTTGTCTGTCTGTAAGTGAGGCTTTCATGCCTCTAATGGCAGGGACAGTCAGGCCTAGGTAGTCCATAGCTGTGTTTTAATAGAGGACACGAGGCTGTGGCATGGGCCTATCTAGCTTAACTCATGGAAAGAAGCACAAATTGCCTAAGTGAGGGTTGAAGTGCCACATAATTATATAATTTTAAAAGAGAAGTTGTCAGACTTAGGTAAGTCTCCTAATAAAGAGGTAATCAGCTTTTCTGAAATCCATCTCATATACCTGTGTGTAGGTAATGCTGTGTTTTGCAGTCTTCCTTTCACCTGCAGGACTTTTTCTACACAAGCATAATAATACAATACCTATCTGTCTTCTGACATGAATCTGTGTTCTTAAAGCCTTACATGTAGCAGATTGAGAAAGATTTATAACCCATTTGCCCATTTGTCAGCTATTCCTTCATTAGGTCTCACATATTATTAGTTTTATTTAATAGAAGAGTATTTTGCATGTCCTGTCGTGCAAAATTGCAAGCCTCTTTCCAACATAAAAGATTCTTCCCCTCCAAAATTTTCTTATGCTGTATCACTGTGTGTGTCACAACTAACAGCTGCTGAATACACATCTTTTGTATAACTGTGAGTTTATCCTCAAGTTAGTTGGATTAGACAGTAGGTTCCAGAGACCACACTGCCATTGAATACTCTTACTTCAAATTTAACATAAAGTTTAATCAATAAAAATAACAACAATAAATTTGTCTCATTCTGCCTTTCTTATGCTGTAGAAATGCCTGAGTATAGATGGCTTTCTCTTGTTCCTCAAGAGATACCTTTGTCATTTATTGAGCATTTTGTGCTTCACAAGAATTCCTATTACAATGTCACAACTTAAATTTGCCTTGCCTCAATGCTTTTGAAATGCCTCACCAGCTGATGGAGAAGGGAGTATCATTTGGTGCTTGTGTGTAGGTGCCATCTAAATCAACAGTGTCTATGATCTATATGCATAGGCAAACACTAAAATCCCCTGAAAATAGAAAGAAATATGATTTAAGAAAAGTGAAAAACCTCTATTTCAAATAATAGGGTAGAATTGATTGTTAGGAACTTCAGTGAATGAGTCAATATCTCTTGCTTAAAAATGAAATGTTAGCTAAAAGTTGAATTAACTGAATAAGCCAACTCATTGGAGTCTTAATCGTGACCCATAAAAATAATAGATTTGTTTGCTTTTTAAAATGTATTTTATGTATATAAAGACTGTCTGATAGGCCTTTTTCAAAAGGAGGCAAGAAGAAAACAAGGATTTTATGTTCACTGTTCAGATCCTGCCTTGCCTGCCTGCCTGTAAGAACCAAAAATGTGTTTAAAGCATAACACATTCAGGAGATTCAGGAGCAAAAAATGTCAAGTCTTTAGGGGAGAAAGGGTTTTTAGCCATGACTGTTTTGATTTTTTAATTTTGTTTAATTTTAGTGTCTAAAAAGCATTTGGAAAGAGGATGTTTTTATTTAAAATTCAACATCCACAATACTTACATTATGGTGTGAAAGCTGCACTAGATGACTGATATCTTGGCAGATCTCCCAGGGGCTTAAGCTGTGCAGGATTTTACCCATTATTTTTAAAGCAAACAAGTATAAGGAAAAAAAAAAACCAAACCGAATAAAAAATATTCACCATTTCATTGTAATAAAGAAATAATAATAATTAAAAAATCTTTGGCATATATGGCTTTCACAGAAGAGGTTTTGATTGACCACTGGGTCAGGTTTGTTATCTGAAAATATCTGCCCTAAATATAATTCAAAAATAAAAGGGGGTTTTGTGTGGTGGTGGTAATTTTTTTTTTTACTTAGTACTTTGAGAGAGACTTACCCACCATTTTACCTGAAGAACTTACTAAAATTTGCAATCTGAAATACCAGCTCAAATTCAGACACATAGATGAACACATGGCAGACTGTTTCTCATTGGAAATGGCAAGAAACCTTTCCACTTACTTTTAACACTTATTTAGTAATTTTTATGCAGCACCAGTAACACCGTTATCTCAGCACTGACAGAATGATATAAACTGTAAAATATCTTCTTTAAGACATTTAAACCTTTGCTGGATAAAATGCTAGTAAATGTGATATTAATTAAGAAATAATCCTGCACAATAGTAAAAGACATTAGATCCTTATAAGTAAAAGTAGTTCCTCCATTTTTAATATTTTTAAATCTGTGGTAGGCATAAGATAATATTCTTAATTTGTTACTTTTTAGTAGAAGATCAAAGCGCATTATAAATTTAACCTTGATTTGAACAATACATTTCCTTCATATTCTCTAGGCCCGGGGTTTTTTGAAATCATCAACTTTTGAGTGGGTGTGTAAGGCAATATGTGCTCTCTCTGTGCCCAAAAAGTAATATAAGTAAATTTCCATGGTTGAAAACTTAAGTGTAACCATTTTTAATCTTAGAATCTAGGGTAAAATGGTTGCCCTAGCTTTCCAAATGTGCTCAGGTACTATGGTGATGCACAAAGCACAACAGCTAAACTCATGAGGTCATGTTAGAGAGAAGATCGTTCAGTACACAGGTGGCTGCTTTAATTTGCAGTAACCCACTGTTCAGCAGCTCTGGGATCAGCTTTATGAAGACTTTCCATTCCTCTGCCATGCTAAGGTATGTATTCCAGGAGCTTTATATTCACATACTTATTTCATGTCCCTGGAGTTGAGCTTATTGATTACTCACATACTTAAACATTCTTAACTTTAAAAATGGGGACTAATTCACTTACAGTCAGTCCCCATTTTGTGCAACAGGGATATACATTTTTAGAAGAGAAAAAAAGGAACAAGACAAAAAGTCTATATGAACTTAAAACAGGCTTTAGACAGATTTGAGGCATTCCAATACATGACTGAATCTAGCCCATAATGTTAAAACTGCTTTTCTTCCAAAACATGGGCAAACCCATTAATCACTGAGGGCAATAGTAACAGTGGCAGCATGTGGCAGACATCGGTAGTGAGAGAAAAATAGTCTGAGTAAATGCAATACTTTCTTCAACACTGCGCACTACTTTAGCGTAACTTATTTTGAAAGGTTAAAAGATGCAATTTTGAAACAGCTAGTAAGTATAGTTTAGAATTACTTCTGATCCATATTATGCCATTTTCTCTCAGTTTTAAAAATTTTTAAAAAGAAATAATTTGACTGAACAAAGGTGAATTTCATCATACTATTTCCACGCATCTATTTTTTTAACTTTATAATGGTTCACAGGTTAACATTATATGAAATCACCTAATACTCTTCACAGAAATATTTCAGTCCAGTAATAAAGAGAAGTAAGTAAAGTAATAAAGAGAAAAACCCATTTGAAAACAGAAAAAGGAACAGATGGATAAAGCTGAAAATATTATTTCACTTAGATCTAATTAATTACAGAAGCAGAAAGATTTTTTTCAGTATTAGAATTTGCCAACGCTGAGGCTGATTTCTTGCTCCAGAATACAGGCCTCAGAAAGGGCTATTTTGGACTAATTGCATCAAGGGGATGGACAGATAGACAATTTATTTCTCTGAGAGTTGTTTTCTGGATAAAAATAAAGTCCATTATTTTTGGAGACAGCCTTCAGTCAACCTTTTAAAACAAAACTGTTCTTCATCCTGACTTCTCTCCTATTTTTTTATTTTATTTTATGATTGCAATTTGTTTGCAAACACTCATTTTAACCAAGCAGAATTTACTTACATCCTGCAGTGGGACAGTAAGCCCCCAAGAGATATGCGTTTACAGGAACCTCTTCTGTCCCATTTTCCAGCTGTGGGAAAATGATTTTCAGGAAAGGGAAAATGAGTTGTCTAAAATCACACAGTGAGATTAATGATACAGCCAAGCATTGAATGTTTAGGCTGTGGTCAGATGATCGCTAAGATTGGATTTATGCATTACTGGATCACCTGGCCATACAAATTTGGTGCAAGCAGGCATGCACTCCTGTTGATTATTCACAGCCCATCAGATAGTGCTTATGTCAGCTGGTGCCCTGAGATAGCCCCAAGTGCAGCGAATCCCATATGCCATTTGTTCTCATCTCTCAGGTGTAGTTTGGGATGATGGCCTGTTGCACTGTGCAGGAAAGTTAACTTCTGCTTATGAGGCTGTTATTACTACAGGAAAAACCCTAGAAGGTGACCATGTCACAAGCAAGGCACGTCTTTAATGTCACAGCATGTCAGGGCATCACAGTTCCAGGCTGCAGTAGGTGGCAACATGGATCCTGTTGTTGGCTCTGCCCCTGGTAGTGCCCATTTCCTTCTACAAGCTGGTGATGGAGGAGTGCAGATGTGATGTCCAGAGTATGGTGTTTCACACTGCGTTGCATGAGCAGGGAACAGAAGACAGAAATAATTGTTTTGCCAAACCTTTTCTCATTGCTGATTCAATGGAGCACAGTAAGGCCAAGAAATGACAGGTTCCTGTTTGCTGAGGCATCTGGGTTGTGAGAAGAGCTATAACCACAACAGAAGGTTGCACTTAAAATAGGGGCAGATCCAGGATATGAGGAGAGCTTCTGAAAGGAAGTGTTCCCAAACATGACCTTGTAGTCGTTTCTCAGGAAGGTAACCACCCTACCAGTGAACACTGAGGAGAAAGGGACTTCAACTTTCTGAGAGGTGGCAGCTCTTGACTCTTAGCATTTGGATTTGAATCAATTTGGGCAAGATTGATTGCAACTTCAGCAAGACAATGCTGAAGTTCAGAATGCTCTTTGGAAGGGTCCCAGCTCATGATCTGAGTGAGCCATGCAGGAATTCAGAGTGAAAGTTGTTCAACTGCGTATGTATCCTCTCTCTCTGTACTGTGACCTGTCCTGATTGTTTATAAACATCTTGGGTCACTGCAATATTGTGTTGGAGTCATCTTCATCTGGTTTCAGAAACCTCATGAAGCTTGTGTTCTCTGTAGTCCTCAGCTGATGCCCTGGAGACAGGACAGTATGCTGTCATGGTCATGTTATTTTGTGCTTCCAAAAATATCCCATGCCACACTTATTTCAGTTAATCCAGCTCAACCTAAACCAGAGATAAGACAGTAGAATTATAGACTAGTTTGGGTTAGAAGGGTCCATTAAACTGATATAGCCCCCCCCCCCCCCCCCCCCCCCCCGTTCCAATGCAACATCTTCAACTAGATCAGGTTGCTCAGAGTCCTGTCCAGCTTGGTCTTCAATATTTCCAGAGATGGGGCATCCACCACCTCTCTGGGCAAACAGGTCCAGGGCTTCACCAACTATATCATAAAATAGTTCTTCCTTAGATCTAATGGAAATTGACCCTCTTTTAATTTGGAACCGTTACTCCTTGTCATATTGGAACAGGCCCTACTGAAAAGTCTGTCTCCATGTTTCTCATAGGCTGCCTTTATGTACTGAAGGTCCAGAATAAGGTCTCTCTGGAACCTTCTTTCCTCCTGGCGGAACAAACTCAACTCCCTCAGCTTTTCCTCATAGGAGATGAAGGTGACTTGAGAAGACCTGTCTGATTAGGCTTTGAATCTTTAGGATTAACATAATCTGTTCTGGTGGCTCAACTGTGAATTGGTAACCACCCGCTGAAAGATGGTAAATGACAACTGAGGACAGTAATGAATTGTTAGAGGTTGTAATATCTTGAAGGCTCCAATTACTGCCATAGCTACTCTGTGACTGTGCCTGAAGACAGAGTGTGGGAGTGACTCGACTCTGCCAGTGACTAAGCAATTAGCCCCAAAGGCAACATGGCACATTTCTCTGGGCCTCCATTTCCCATCTGTGGAAGCAGAGCAGTGCTGTGCATTCACTTTCACTTAGCACATTCTGCTTTGACACTAAGTGTGAGGATTCAACTTTAAACTGGGATTTCTGAAATGCATCATGAGGGAACTAGGCATCTACTCAAATATAACTAAAACAGTAGTTAGAAATTACTGGAAATGAGCCCATGTCCTTGCAGTAACAACAGTTACACTTCATCTCCTTCATATTCTCTTTTTCATATAGAGAGAGCAGAAAGACCTTATTTCCCCATATTAAGATCACATGGCAAACGTTTTCTTGGAGCAAAATGCCTGCTAAAACATTTTGGTTTATGTAAAGGCACAAAGTGGTATTACCTATGGGGCTTCGGGCTGCAGGGGCCTCCAGGCAAAATACTCTACATGCTGAAGAGGAAATGCAGTTACTGAAGTCAAGTTTATGTTTTTTAACCTATTTTTCTTGAGATAACTTTGTCAGATTGTCAAACAAACTCTCCAAAGGGATTTGAGTCACAACCACATTAAACTGGAATCCAATCTTGTTATGCTGGCCTCAGCGAGTGGATATTCCCTCTGAGCAAGCCTGCACTGTATTAAGCTGCCTTCTGTTTCTTCAACCTAAGCTGTGAATGTATAATCATATTTCCTTTTGAAAATGACTTGGCTTTCTTCATTACAGAAACAGGATTGATTTTCCTACAGCGTGTTACACTTGTCAAAGCAGCTATAATCAAATTTCAGTGTAATGTCCCTACACAAGTAATTTCCACAATTAAAACTGTAACCGTTCTGGATACCTGTTGGGTTAGATTCTAACCTTCATGTGTATCTGGAATTGGTCCACTGAGAACATGGGCCAAATCCACAGCTTTGCAAATCAAAGTCACTGGAGCTGTATCTGTGGGCACCAATTGTGGATATAACTGACTACCTTCAATGAAGTAAACAGAATCACTTATTAATACTGGTATGAGAAGAGCAAAAATAAAGGACCAATAAGTAAAAATAAATTACCTTTTACATCAATGAATGACAGAGGCTGCATAGTTTTTGTAATTTTCTGATATTCTAAACCTTCCCTCATGTAACCCTTGAAAAAAATTAGTTGGATCTGGATACAAGGATAGCAATGTTTCAAAAGTTGGCTCAGGAGAGGCTTCAGTGGCCCAAGAACTCCAATGACAAGCCATGTTAAGAATTCACTACCTCAATAGGCTACATTTTGGGTGATCAATCTTTAATTTAATTTAATGAAGATATTTATATCAGCCTTGAAGAAAGCATGGGCTAAAACTGCATCATTTTATATGCGTGACACTCAAGTGCTGCCTTTGCTGTGATATTACTAAAATGATCCTGCAGGTAATTCTCCAGACTTCCAGTCATCATTTATAGCTCTAGTCAGGGTGGGCCAATCTGTTCAAATTCACCTTTTACCTTCTAAGACAAAGCAAATGTTGTTACCTTCCCAAACCTTTCCTGTGCACTGGTCACCGAGGAGGAAGCCACAACACTTGTTAAATGGCATGATGCTCAGTCACACTCCAAGTCTTCCTCTTTTCTCTCATACACTATCACATCTACATCCACATACTCCTGCAAAATGCTGACAACCTAAGTTAACAGCAAATAATTAAGACAAAAATGCATTTGAAATATAAAGGTGAATCACAGCTCCCAGTGGCTGGCAGCAGCTAGGTGATATAAACTATAAACTTGCCCTAAGGGTCAGCACTGGAATTCCTCCATTACAGGGGAATTAATGCTTAAGGCAGTGCAAACAACTGTGCTGCTGAATTTGCAGCTCCACCTATTTTCTGAAGGTCAAGCAGCCTGAACTCCCTACAGACACATACTGCTGCATATGTGCACGCACACACAGAAGTAAGAAAAAATTAACAAATTATTTACCAGCATGCCTTTCACTTACATCCACTTAGTATTATCTATTGTAGTCATTCCATTGGAGAACAACATGTTATTAAGGGAGGCCAGCTCTTCCAAGTGTTAGTCTCCCAGAGGGGACTCACCCATGTGTTAAACATTCTAGCTCTCGTAATGGAAGGCTATGCTGTATATTTCAATGACAATTCACTTAGTACTTACAGATGAGATACTTGGGAGTGCATCCCAGCAAGCAGTGTTTGCTTTTGATACTGAGAGAGTGGGCATTAAAATCACATAGTGCATACTGTTTGTGAGGCAGATGCTCTTGTGGCAGCCAGCAAACCAGATACTCAAGTTCGTCTTGGGTGCTCAGTGTGTGCATCAGACTTGCTCTGAACAAGGAGAGCCCTGAACACACTCGGCTTCCAGAGGCAGGAAATGATTAGGAGAGTGGAGTGGCTGAAGAGCTTAAGAAATGTAGCATTTCTTTATAATCAGGCAAACAGAGACTGCTTCTTTATACACAGCAGTCATTCTTAAGACATCCTGTAACAAGGAAGATGAAGATATCTCAGGCTGCTTCATCCGCTTTAGAAGGGAGATGAGATTTCACAAAACTTTGTTGCTATAAGCAGAGACTTATTTAACATGAAGGAAGAAAAAACAGGAAATACAGGAAGGAACTAGAGATTCCTCATGGGGTCTTTCATGCAATACGCTTCTCAAACAGTCTGGTGTCCTAAAGTGGCTTGCACTACAGAAGAATGTTCCAGTCCTGGTTTGCTTTAAGTAGATTTGACTTTGTCTCATTTAAAGAAAATGTGTTGCTTTGTTGATGTGAAAGTTTTGATGACACACCACCCTAATTGCTGCTCTTGAGAAACGCAAACCTGCAGCCAATGCTCTATGACATGCTTTTGTGTTTCTCATTGTTATAGCTTTCCACCAACTGATCATCACAGCAAGTCAACCTGCAAATAAGTACTCCTGAGCACTTTAATGAGGCCCTTATCTCTGGCCAACTTAGGAATACTCATTGGGCTTTCCCCCTGTTGAACAGCAGCAACTCCAAATAATCCTTCCATTAAAACAAATGCACTGCTGTCAGAGATGTCAGGTTGAAGGGCCAGCAGGCTTCTGAAGCTGCTGTTGCATCATCCTTTTGTTGGGCCAAGGTACAATGCCTACTGGAGTGATTAGAGCAATTACTCAGCACTGTTTGTCACAGTCAATCAGATCTGACCAGCATGAACGCAGCCGTGACCTAGACCTGCCTCGCCAGCAAAGCATTATTATTGGTTGTCATCTCTGTCTTCAGTAGCTCCATGCATGTGTCTAAGTTGGAAATGCACTAAGAAAACTTCCTAGCAATTATTTCTCTTTCGTTTCTCTCCTTGATGGGCCTCTCCAATCATCTGATGCATGCTTTCTTCTCTTTTGTCTTACTGCCAGTGTTCCTGCTGATATATACTGTGACTTTCTGCCAACGAGTTCAGTAGCAAAAGCCACTTAAGAGTCTTTAAAGTTACCCCTTCTCTGGTTTTTGTCTAGCACAAAACAGAGAAGGCTGCTAGATGGGAGCTAATGGAAGAGAGGAGAGAGAACTCAGTAAGTCCAGTCCTCTGTGCATCTCCTTTATAACATTTTCTATGGCAAATGCAATCTAGTATGGGTGTTTTGTAATAAAGTGCTTATCAAGATTAAAATACACAGATTAAAAAATCTGTTGCTCAAATTAATGTAAACAAGTTCCGTGAGTTGTTTTTTTTTATGCCAGGAATTAGGATATCGAAGAAGAATAACACTTGAACCTGGTGGCTGAAGTGTCTTGGCCCTTGTATACTGCTACTCATTCTCACTCTTGCTTTTCATCTTAAACTTTGCTTGAGGTCTGCAGGAAAGCAAGGACAAGCACATCTCTGCTCTCTGCCTTCTGTATAAGAGCAAAAGTATCCCAGTGGGCTACACCTTTGAACTGCCACATTCTCGCCTCTTTTTCATTTTTTATTCCAATGCACATACAAGAAAGATACTTTGTCAGCATTATCAAAGAAAGAAGCAAAAGGCATAGAGACATACGTTTCAGGAGGCTGAGATGTCACATTGATGCAGCTTCAGACAGATGAATGGATGAAGAGCTGCCTAGTGCCATTCTGCAGCACATTGATAAAAATGTCCTCTATGCAGGTGTGTGAGGGAGACTAAAGGACATAATTTCATGCAGGCCATATCAGCAGAGGTTCTTACACTGATCCTAACTGTGGTTAGTGAGGAAAGGAAGAGCTCGTGACAAGAATGTGGACGTGAACAAGACTTCAAATTTCAATAAGGGGAAGATGTTAAATGTACGTTGTTGTGATTATTGTTAAAGGGCCCTCTGATCACAAAAAAACCCAGCAGCAGCTTTGTCACATTAGTACAATAATTTCAGTATTGCTTTTAAAACTGTTCAAAGCAAACAGTAAACAATAGATTATTAGACACAAAATGCTTTGTAATTGTTTTTAGAGGAAGTAGCTACACACTACTGAAATTATAACATGTATTATATTCTATGATGGTATAAGGACCCTGAAGTTTAGACAGTTTCCAAAATACTTTGTGAGAATGAGGAGACATTTACCATACACAGGCTACCAGTGAGGTTTCTTTCCCTCACCCTCAAAACTATAATATCTCAGCTAGGCAAAATTAGAAGTTCAGCACTGATACTCTTTGGAAAATATGGATAAAGGTATTGAGATATGGGGCACAACAAAGAGTATTTCAGTTGTCTGACTTCAGGGATAAAGAACTGGCATGCTTTGTAGTTTGTCAGATCCTTAAATCCTTTGAAAAGGTTTAAGGATAAAAACCCTACAGTTAGCTAGGATGTAATGCACATTAGAAATAATAGAATAAAATTACAAATAGATGAAGTAAGAAAATGTATTACTAAGATTATACTTAATAAGTGCCCTTAGCTGATTTAGCATCTCAGCTTCCTGTCAGACTGGCTGATTAGCCTTTACAATGTACCCCAAGGCTGGTATTCCCTGCCAAAATCTGAAAGGTGTATATTTTTCTCACTGGTAAATGTGGTTGCCAGAGCCATCCAGTGCAACTGCTGTGCACAATCTGTTTCTTTGGTAGTTCAGAAAAGAGTAATTGTCTCTTCCTGTTCACTCTTCTTTATTGTCAGTAAGGAGGTGATGCAGGGGATCACTTGTTTTACCTTTCCTTTAAGGTTACCAATTGCTTATCTTAATTGGAAAATTCCGGTCTTCAGCTTTAATCTGTCTATTATTTCAATGTAGAACACAATAACAAAGCTTTATAAATCTTACAGCAATTCAGTAGATGCAGATCATTAAATTTTTATTTAATCAGACTTTTGACACTAACCCATGTGTTCTAATTAAAAATGAGGGATGGAACTCTGTTTTGGATTGGATTGGTTTGGTAACATCCACATATTTGCTGTTAAATAAGGTAGGGTCCTTTCATACTTAGCTTAGAAGGTAAAGCTAAATAATCTGGGTGAAACCAGAACCACTCCAAAACTCTGCCATTGACTTAGTCTCATGTTGACCATTTGCACAAACTCTTTGGACATTTCTTTAGTCTGAGTAAGGGTAAAAGTGAATGTTGGTACACTTTACATGAATATTCTTATAATTTATTACTAGGAAATGCATGGTCATGAACTCAATGTGGCATGCAAAACAAGTAACTCAAAACCTCAAGGGCTTGAAGATATGTTTTCTAAAATCTAAGAAATTAGTTTTACTTAAATTGTTACAAAATGGGTTTTAATCAACAAATTTTTTATCTGCTAAGTAGCTGACAGGTTGTGATAGGAGCGTTGCCAGTTCTGCTGCAACTTTTCCTCTTGTTCAAAATGGTTTCAGAGCAAGTGCTGATATCCATAGAGAACACACCGGATTCAGTGATTCTCCATGTGGTGAGTGCACTGCAGAACCAGAGCCTTAATGTGGATTAAGAACAGGAAAATTCTGTTTCTCACTGTTTGACTACCCTCAAGTTGGAAAATGTAGAGGTGGACATGCTTCTATTGTTGGTGAAAGACTTCATAGTAATGACACTACTTGTGAAACTCAGGGAACCAGTAGAGACTGGTGAAATCTGTGAAAGGGTTAAGTGTCCATGGAATGGTACAGCCATGCCATTATCTTGGTAGATTTTTCAAAATTGTGAACTCTACAAGATTCACTTATCCATATAAACTAGCCACTAAACAGTAATCCCTCATGTGTTCAAATATTTTCCTTAAATGTTCTGCATTCCTACATGTTTTGCATCTCACACTGGCAGTTTTCCTGCTGTGAGATGGCTATCAAGTTCAATAAAATATAACTTTTACAAATGAAATTCCCTAAGGAAATAAGGTTAATACCTCTTAAATGAAACAATTTTCCTAGTGCTATGTGTTTATTACTTGACTGAACTAATGGTATAGTTCTGCTCTTTAATTAATTGTTAGTAAAACTGTGACTAATTTAAACTTTGCCCACATTGGGTTGGGGAAGATGGCAGATATTAGTGACTCTGAAAAGTTAGGCTAATTTTGAGGAGAAGGCAAAGAAAAAGAAAAATCAGGTTGTTGGGTCTGATTCCCCTACAGCTGATTGCATCTGGCAGTCTGTCTCCATCTGACTTGCTAGCTGAGTACAGTACAGGGCTGCATCTTTTTGCATTCAGTAAATCTGAGTGGATTTAACAAATCCAATTATTATCAGCTTTCTTTTCCCTACTTTCCTGACTTTTTCTGGTAGGAACAGACTTCTCTCCATACCACTGAATCGTTATTATTCTTATCACCTGCTTTTTAATCACAGACAATACACCTGGTGTTGTACAAGACTAAATCTCTTTTACAATGAATTTTTGATCAAAGTTAGAGAAGTTTCATCTAGAGCATACTTACTCTTGAGAGAGTGGCTATACTTTAGCCATCTGGAAGAAAGATTTTCAAAAGCAGATCACTAGCAGCTGCATGATGAACTTTTGCCAAGCCTCATGAAAAGCTTAATTTTCTAACTGTGCTTTTGGAAAACCTTGGGGAACTTTAGTGCTAGTCAAGTGTGTGGGCTTACTGAGGCTAGTTTCAAATGTTCTGTGGGGCTAGCTGTTAGCCTAATCAGGTGCTCCACCTGAATTAGTCACTCTTGAGATTCAGCAAAACCCTATGATAAGCTGAGACAAATGAAAGGCTCCTTTCAAAAAACAAAAACCCATGAGAATCACTGGTTGCCTTAGAGTAGATACTTCAATGTATGTAGATGTGCTGAGGTGGTAGTCGCCCTCCAGCTCTACATTGAGCCAGCAGCCCAGAGAAGAAAAGATATTAGCTGAATAAATTTGTGGCCACAGTAAATCTAACAATAGGGCACTAATTCCACATCAAAAACTTTTTGGCTGTAGGATTTAAAGCACTGAGCTGGGATAATCTCACTCCAGCAATTTAAATGAGGTAAAAGTATTTGTATGTATTAATTTCATACTGCTGGGGTTTCTGCCAAATTACATACTGTCTGCCTGCTTCATTCAAACTTTTGCTCTAAACCAGCAGCTGATCTCCCTCAGCCTAATGCAATATTCACAAGAAATAAAGCTTGCATAAACTCTGTATAATGTAGCCAGGCTAATTCAACAGAAAAGCAGTCATGTATGTGTGCATATCTAGATAGGACCTACAGCACTCTATGCTCCAGAGGGCAGAATGCTTGATGGGATGAGTGCAGAACCTTCCATTTAGCATGGGAAATAAATGCAAGGAAATGTTTCCCCTTGGCCAGAAACCAGCCTCATGAATTCTCACCTTGATCTAAGCTAAGTAAAATATTAATTGCATAGGAATAATCTGTTCCCATGGTTATGGGAAGTGGGTTCCTTTGCCTCTGCTGGGCTCTTAGTCCCCAATTCATCTGTGGTAGTGTAGCTGTAGCCAATACAGACCTATGACGTCTGCTCCTGTTATTGTCCTTGCTGTTAAATTAAGTTTTTAAACCCATGTGTATCAAGTGCACAATATCTGTATAGGAAGCCTAAAATAAAAGAAAGTTAAAGTTTGGTCTGGTATTTGTACCAAAAAAAAAAAAATTGGTTTCTCTTAAAATAATTTTTTCTTTATGTTGGATGGAGAAGATCTTCCCCCTTTGCTTTACTTAAGGTGCTTTAGATAGAACAAGACAGGGGAAAAAAAAGAACAATATAACCAAGTGCAGCAAGCAACTAGATCCAGGTGGATTGAAATATGCAACTCAAGATTTTTACAGCACACATTTACTTCCTTTGTAACTTTTCTCTTTAATTTTCCTCAGCTGATTATTTGTACTATATATGCAAAACCTGTCAAAGCTGTAGCTAAATAAGTGAAAATTGTTAGTTTAGGCTTCTTGTTTTAGGCTGGGCTATTATGTTTAAATATTTCCTTCTGCATTCACATTGAATTTCTGGCACATAGTTCTGCTATTCCTTACCACAAAAACTGAGACGTTGGCTCTGGGTGCTTCAGGTCTTTCAGACAGGTGTTATTTGCCCAATAGCTTAATTACACTCTTCCGTGGAGTATGTACACAGCAGGCACTCTGTATTTATAATTTAACTCTTCAAAGACAAGAAATAGGAAATGACACGACACAGACAGCACAAAATCTTAAACCCAGTTATACTGTCCCTATATAAATGAAAAATTCAAATCTGGCCACAGCAATAAACTCTATGCAGATTTCATGCCTTAATTTTTTCATTAATTCCAAAGGTTTTTTGAGTCAGGCCAGTCCTGAATCCCTTTTTCAACACGGTATTTTTGGGACGATTAAGTCTCTGTCTTAATATCTCTGTTCTAAGTAAACTTGCTCTGCACTAGCTGCTACCTGATTTTAAAAGTCTTTCCCTGTAACAAGGATATATTCCTCTCATCCTCTCACTTGGCATGGGCTTCCAGTCTTGCTACATGAGCTTCACACCCAGTACTTGTGTTTCCTACAAGAAATTTTGTAGACTATAATTCTTTCCCTCACAGAAAAATAGGATGGGTTATGCTCCTCACTTCAACCAGTTATTGTTACACTGAGTGTGCATTTCACTGGGAGATGACTGATATTCAAAATGCCATATTTTTGAAGGCAGATCAATATATGATACAGCACAGATAGTGTATGGTAGATCCCACTTACATTGATATATTTGATGATAGAGTAATTTCACAGTAAAATTAGAATTCATAAGATGCATATAGACAGATTTCCCGTTGTGTCACAATTTTGTTTTACAATGGGAAGACTTGCTTGAGAGGCAATGCTCATGGGTTCTAATACATTTAACATCATCTTGGTGATGAAGCTAAACATCAGTTTGAATTAACAGTGTGAAGATGGTAAGAAAGAGCTTATATGTCTTGCCTGAAGTCACCAAGGTAGAGTGCAAAAACACTGGGGTAAAATTGTCTTCTGAGCCCCATTCTTCTGTCCCAGCTACCATGGCTCACTTATCTGTTACTCCAGGAGCAGTTTAGCAAATTTAGGTCAGGCTGTTTTTTAGTTAAACACAGTCACCCATTAGTGGAATTAATATATCATTCCAGCTTGCATTTTAACAAGATTTCTGTTGGAAAAATGGAGCTAGTTGAACACAATAAAGTTATTGCAGCAGTGGATGCGACTGGGTGATTTTTAAAATAATACTTTAGAATTTGCTTCTTTATTTCAAGAATGGCATAACAAAAAGAGCTGCTCATGTCTTATGCAAGAGCAGGATATATGCAGAAAGTATTTGCTTGCATTACTATATAACTAAAAGACTGAAAAGCTGAAAATAAATAAAATACTGAAAATAGTGGATAATAGGCTTTTCAAAAAAAATGACAAGAAGAAAATTGTACCAAAGTGAATACACTGAAAACCTGCCCCTTAAAAATGACTCTGTCATTACAATTTACCTGTTGACTTGTTGTGCAGGACCTGAAGGGCACTTGCTATACAATGTTAAATAGGTTTTCAAGTAACTTCTTTGTTGTTTTACCAGAGGCTGTTCACAAAAATAAGGTGATTTTGCTCAGAATTTTATTTCAGAGCCTTCTAAAATAAGGAAGGGCATGCAAAACCACTGAAGATTCAGACCTTTGATGATGGTTTAAAACTTTCACTTTAGCTGGTGATTACTTGTTTTTCAGCTCAGTTGGTTCTGTGGCAAAGTGTAAGAGTCATTTTTCCAAACAAAATGGAGTTCTCTCTAACATATTTATTTTTGCACCTGAGGTGACAGATAGAAGATTCCTTGCTAATGTTTAACCTAGAGCTGTGCTTAGTATCCAGTATTTCTTCTCACCAATTTCTTCATGAAATTATTGATAGAATTTTACCAGAGTTCGAACTCCCTTATTTTATGATCTTAAAGGCTACATCTACAGTCTATTTACCATCCACATAGGACAAAGGCTTGTGGCAAGGCAGTGTGTTCAAATTCTGATTTGTCAGATTCTGAGAGTATGTCCTCTCCTCCTTGCCGGGGTTTCCCAAAGCTTGGGTGTGATCTAGTGTGGGTGCAGTTCTTACAGTCAGGAGATGAAGACCTTGGTGACAAAAACAGTGCCAACCACTTGACAGTACACTGTCTTTATAGATATTTTTGGCTTTAAATTCATGGTGGCTTGGATGCTTGGTGAAAGAGAATTCTCCACTTCCACTTAAGGCATAGTTAATTAAAATTGGCATTTTTTGGGCATATAGTGTTGACTATGAACAATTCACTCATATTTCTTCCTGGCAAGCAAGTCCTTCTTCTTTTACCTGTCTTGTTGCTATTACCATTCTTACCATCATCATTAGGTTTCTGCTTTTGAAATTATGCTTATATGGATTAATGGATCATTTGTAACTAAATTGTGTGTGTGATGGTTCATTCAGTGACTGAAAAAGGCTATGGAGTCTAATTACCTGAACTTGATGGTATTTTACCTGTCAGTACAGAGTAAGCTTCACTATTACCAAGATGTTATTGTGCTGCTGTCACTGTTTTAACTTCAACCATTATTAAGGGTCAGTGTGAAGCGTAGACAAACCCATGACATAGAAAATCAGCACTGCATCTAAAAAAACTTTGCTTGACAGAAATTTAAATCAAATTTCCATAGGAGCTTCACCTGCACATTTTTAAATGCCAAGAGGCTTAAAATATCTCAGTGCATGAAGTTTCACGGCATCTTAGTCAGAGAGCTCCTCCAAAATGGGTGACTGAAAATACCTACCTCTGCAAATGGCAATATTCCTGCTTTACAGAAGGACAAATATGCATTCAAACAGTGACTCACTCAAATATAGTGACAGAAGATATCTGCAGCAGAGGTACTAACAGAATTCAGATCTCCTGCATTCAGTTCTGTATTTTATCTCTCTAAAGATTTCCTAATTTCTGTGGAGGCAGCATTATGGAAATATTTACTATTGTATTGTCCTGCTTTGGTAACAGAGAATACCATGACACTTGTTGGCAATAGCTCCATAACAGGTTTCATTCAGTACTTGTTATCAAGCAGATAACAAATATGGTTACATGGGGAAAGGAGAATGAAAATACTTGGTCTTGATGAATTTGGTGCTCATTTCCCAGTTCTACAAATCTACAGTCACATAGTAATAACTGTGACAGCACTGGGGCAGGGCATTAGTTGCAGATGAGAAAATACAGTTAGTACTACCCTCAGTATGTGAGAGAGTTTGTGGTGATAACTTTTTGTAGAAGATGACTGAGCAGTGGGACTAACTGAAGTGCTCCTGTGATGCTGCAGTTGATAATCAGAACATTTGGAGCATGTATGATGTGCTTGAAACAAACATGTAATTAGATGACCTGTATCTCATTAAAATATGCTCACATGATGCAAATCCATAAAACGAATTATAGGGGACATTTTAAGGGACATATCCTGATGGGAAGAGCTATAGATATTAATTTATTTTAAAATAAATAAATAAGGTCTCCAACATGTTAATGTGGCTTATTTAGCTCAGCACTTCAACTGGTTGTTTGCTATGTCATGCTGATCTAGGACTGCTCTCTTATCCGTTTTAAAGCTTTTGACATCCTGTATTCAAGATCACTTCAGATTAGTAGGAATTCCAGACTGTAAACTTTTGATTACTTGTGACATCTTTGTTCATTTGGTCCAGAAGGATGTACCAATGGATCATTTTATTTAAATTACAAAAATCACTGCTTCTCCATAATCTTTAGTTTTCATCTCCCATCCCCATACTAGAAATACACCCATAAGCACACATGTAGCCAGTAGGACTTACAGACACACATCCACAGTAACACGATCTGATATCACAAACTGTAACAGGAGCAGAGCAGTAACACTCAGGTCCCTAAGTCGATGTGGCATTGTTTAAGCCTCAGGCACACAAATTAAAGCACCTACTAGCTGGCATAATTTGCTTGGTCAAATATCAAGACAATTCTTCCACTAGCTCCATCCTAAGAAAAAAAAAAAAAAATCAAAACTTTAAAACCTGCCTCTGCTTTCTTCTATTCCATGTATCCTGGAACAGATTCAAGTACCGAGGAATACATGTTGTTGGAAAATAAACAAGGTGTAGCATCAACAAGTTGCAGAGACCATGGCAAAAATGAAGCAGAGAGCTTCTTCACTACTCAGAAAAAAAGGTCCTTGGGGATAAAAAGGGGAAAAAAAAATCCCAAGTAAACTTTGTCAAAAGTTACTGGTGTAAAAAAATGCTGTAGGGCCTTTAAAGCAGCTTTCTTATTGCAGTACAATTAGATAACTAACATGGCAGTTCAAATTCAATGAGATTTGGTACTTAACTCCCTTAGCTTGGCATTTCCTCAAGCATCTGCTATTTCCACTACCCAGGAATTACAGTCTTTGTAATCACACACCTAATTTATCACAGCATGATTATTCTGGTTTCCTGTTGTTCGGTTATTTTTTTGAACTGCAAAGCATGGTCCTGTTGCTGGCCAGAATCATCCACTGGTGTGATACAAATATTTACTCATGTTGGCTAACATATTTGCTACTTGGCTACATTGCTTATGAAATCCATGATAGGACCCTTCAAACATCTCTTTGTAATTTTGGGTAAGACATCTATTTTCCCTATCAGGTAAAGGCTGGGAGGGCACTTCAGCAAGACACCAGTTTTATGATTAATTGTTTCTCAGGGAAGAAATGTATTAAAATAAAGTTGAGCTGAATCCTAAGTTTCTTACCAACAAGTTTCTCCTCTGTGTTTTTCCAGTTAAGTTGTGACTGAACTCCATAAGAGTTTTCTTTGTAAACACCCTAGGCAGAACTTTTAAATGCACTTGAACAACCAAAACAGAAGTCAGACTACAGATGCACAGAGCATAAATAATCTAGAAAAACTGACAGAAAAGCTGCTGAAATGACTCAGCAATTGTGCTGCTATGGACAATGCCTTTTTTTTGTGGATCTGTGCATGATGATAGTCTTGTTCTCAGGCATATTTTTTCCAATGTGACCACAGCTGAGCAATTGAGACACTTGGCAAAGTTTTCTTGTACTTTTGTTGCAATGTGTTCTTTATCAGATGATGGGGAGACTGCTTCAAGAGGCTGTTTTGCCACATTTAAAATTCTAAAGTATATTCTAGAAAAAATCAGGTGATGTGACAAGGGCTGAAACTAGGTGAAGGGATTTTCTCAGCTCATCTGGCAGGTAAGGAGTGGAAGTAGGAGTTGCACTCCTGATCTCTGGCCCCATCCACAAGCAAGCTCATCATCCCATCCCATCACCCAGCACACAGACTAGAAAGAAGGTGGTGAAGGTTTCATGAGGAGCCTGAAAGACACAAGACCAGTCAGTGGGAACTGTTTGCAATTTGCTAGCTCTCAAAATCCAAGGCCCCTGTGTCTCCTCATGTGGCTTCTGAGCATTCTGAGGGAAGGCCTGTTTCCCAGCTTAGACACTTTTCCTTAGTACTGAAACAATGCCATTTCTCAGCAAATAAAAGATTTGTCCTCTCCCACACAGAAGTCAGCAAAGTGCCCTTCTGTGGGACACACCTAAGAGTCCACTGGGAAATTATGAAGAACTGAGTACATCTATTTCAAATGTGCAGAACCAGGCTGGCATGAATTCAGACCAACTTTCACCTCTAGTCTCCTCACAGACATATACCAAAATTAAATAGACAGTATGTGTAGCATCCTAAATGTACTTCACTTTGATCTTACTATCAAATTAACTGGAAAAAAGGTATATGGCTCTGGCCTACTTACAATAACAATTTGAGAGGCTTATCTTGAACTAATTTTTCAAAATTAATTTCAGAGACACCTGTCACACACAGTTGTAAGTCAACGAGAGCAACTTTTCAGTGAAATGATGGCCTTCAGTTTGTGAAGAAGTGATCTGGAAGCTCTGAGTCACAGAGAAGCCACCACTCCGCAAGTCAATGTTTCAACACATCAGAAGTGTTTGTGTTGTAATGTTATTTTTGTGAAAGTGGAGAAATTATGTTCAAAATGCTAATACATTTCTAAAATAGGTAGAGGAAATAAAAGAAAGAAATTAATGGAATACAGTTAAGAAAATGTTACATTTCATGAAAACAGAACATGATAAAATATAAATTCCATCATATGATTCCTCTATTGTGTTATTGCTACTATTCCTCTCATATATAAACAAAAGGGTCATAATCCAGATCTCCCCATACTGTGGAGAAATGATGGCCCAAGATTCAAATATGTTTGAAGTTCTGTCATCAAGGCCAGAACAGATTGAAATACATTGTTAAAATTTCACTGCCCCACTTTGAGGTGTTGAGGAAACTGCTGCTATTTATCAACCTATTTATAGAGAATATATCTTCTAAAAGGTGAACTGTGCTACATAGGAGCAGAGCCTGCCTTCTTTTTCTCCTCTTTATGTAGAGATTAGCAGAATATACCCCTCATTCTTCAAAACTGGATGTTTGGAAGTTTTGCTAATATAAAAGTTCTAATCTATGTAACTTTTAGTATTAAAACACACTGTATATTCATGGTAACTCTTTTGCCTTCTTCCTAAACAACACGGTTTAGTCCTGAAATGTGAAAAGAAATCCAAGTAATATAACCTAAAACTGTTCATTCCAGATTCTCTTGAAATTCAAAAATATCTGAAACACATATTGGGGTCCAAATAATCTCCCTTTGTGACCAACTTTGGGTTAATTTTTAATCTTTTTTCTCTTTTCTAACCTTGACTGCTGTTTACAAACATATAGTTGACATAACATTATGGATGGAGGATGCACTGGATAAATTAATCAATATTTAATCTGTCTCTATTCTTTTGGATTTATCTTCATTAAAGTAATATCTCTTTTTATGTGTAGTCATGGAATTCTTTAATGAAAGCCTATTTGATAAGCGAAGTTTTCCCAAACAAACCTCAGCTGAATTCACCTTTCTCTCTGAAAGCAGATTTTGTTCCTTGACATGAAATCCAAGATGGAAATGTTGATAAAGACTTCCAGGGAAATCTTCCAAACATTCTTCATAATATCATGTGCGATATAGTGACAAGCTATATGTTTCCCTGGCACCGAGATTGAAAATGGAAATGTTAAGTATAAATCTTTGTGGAAGTTTCAGTAATTTTTAATAATTTGTTCTTTTGTGGCATTCATATGTGAATGATACATTTGTCCTAGAGCAATGCAAATTCATTTCCCCACATCTATAATATCTGCAGTAAGCTAAATTAAAAATACATTTGTACTTGTACAGTTAAATGATCATATTTAATGAAATGTCGGAGATGAATCTCAGCAAATAGTCAGGAAATTATTTCAGAAAGAGCAGCATTTCATTACTGGAAGTCAGGGAAAAGCAAAGAGATTAAACAAATGGTTTACTACTCCAAGATATCAGAGGAGGTGGGGGTAGTTTTGTGCAGGAGGGTGGCTGGGAATATGAGACCTCAGCAGGGATATTTACCTGCGAGCATGGAAGCATTTGCACAGCACGGGACTGGTGGGGCTGATGCTGGGGGTGAGAAGGAGCTGCTGGTACCCGGGCCTGAAAAGGTTGCGGGTGTTGCACTGGTGCTGTTTGGCTTCTGGGAAGCTTGGAGCCTGCACAGCATTCAGCGATTCCTGACAGCTGCTGCCATGGGTGCCACTCCAAGGGAGCCCTGAGGGCTCTCTGCCCAATCCCTGAGCAATCCTGGAGATAAACCCCTGGGCTGGGTGAGCAGGAATAGGGAACTATGAGACCAGTGGAGTTAAAGCAAGTCTGACAAGGTCAAGATGAATGGGGAGTGGGAGAGGGACTGCTCAGGGGCAAAAGAAGACCAGGAAATTGTTTTTGCTGTAAACATTATGGCAATCAGAAATGGTTAAAAGGTGGAGTGTGGGATCCAATCTAGCCATCTAGCAACCTTATTTCCATGATACTTAGGACTGTGCTGAGCCCTTGGAGCCATCAGCATCTTTAACCAATCATGTAGCTTTGAAGGATTCCAGCCCATCAAGGAAACCTCTGTGGCTGGGAGCACAGTTGCCTTTGTCTCCCTGTTAGTCCATGGGAAGGCACTCGTAGCAGAGACTCAGATCTCAGGCAGGCTGACCTGGCTTCTGTGGGCTTCCTTTCTGTCTGCTGCCTGAAAGGAGTTGTCAGCAGTGAGGCACCTGGCTCAACTGTGCTTAGTCTGGCTGTGCTGTGAATCCACTCTGCCCCTCCACCTGTCTTTGTAAGCTGGGACACTTCCCATGCTGCTTTCCCACCTTCCATTTCTCTTGATTATTTAAATTACAAGATCTTCAGGCTACAGACCATCACAGGTCAAATCAAGTCTGTGCAGAGGATCTGGTCTAACAAATCTCTCTATGGTACTATAAAGTGACTGCTGCTAATGCATAACATAAAAAATCAACATCTATCAATGGGAACAACATTTTAACTAATTGATATTCTGAAGTTCTATGAGAAATCCTGTAGGAGGACTGAACTAATCGGAATATCAAAATTAAATTCAAAACCAAATATAAACATTTAAAGAGAGTATAGAAATGACAGACACTATACTAATTTTCTGGATTCCACAGACAACAGAGGTGAAAGAAGATGTAGGTATGAAGACTCTTTGTTGGCAAAAATTCTAATACTAGAAGAAACATTTTCAGGAGTATGGCATAAATGCAATATCTGAACCGCATCATTTAATTATTTACAGATATTTATGTATGCACATACACATATATATGTACACACAGAAGACAATGGAAAGGTGATAAGGCTGTGGAAACATGGGCACTTTTGAATCTCACCCATCCAAGCACCCATACATTTAGGCTGGGCATTCTTCCTTTCTGATTTCTGCTCTGTTTTGGACCCCTCAACCACCCCATTCTGCCTTTGCTTTATTTTCCTTGCTTTTTTATCAATAGCAAATTAAGAAAGCAGACAATATAAGTTATAGTTTAGTCTTACATCTCCACTCATATTATATTTGAAATAAGCATCTGAATGCAGCAGCCTGCATAGAGGAACTTACTTGAGGTTCTGATTTGCAGTGGAAAAACCCCAGGATTAGTTAAGTAATTAATCAGGTGTGCAAAGCCATATGATTTCTCTGAACAACACATTGTAGAAGAACTCAGATCATGTATACAAAATTGAATTATGGAAAAATGGCTGAGGCACATCAGGTCTGAATGAGGAGAGTGTCAATCACTTCTGTTTGTCAAGGTTCTTTGAGATGTGAGTTATCAGCCTTAAGGAGAGACAAAGGATCTGTGTAGGGATCAGCATAATTCTTATGTCTGATCTGATTACCTTCAGGGACATACATATAGACTTGCCACATATTTCTAAAAGGGTGCTTACTTTTGTAATCATCTCTTTTCTCCTTTGGATTTCCCTTTGGTGTTTTTGCTGTTGCTGGTCTTCAGGGAACTATTTTAGGCAGGCAAATTCTGTCTCATGGCCAGTCTTGTGAAGTGCCCACAATACCACTGGGAAGGCTGTGGGAAGTGGGAAAAAAAGACTCGAAAGAGGTTCAAAACACAACTGCAAAATTTGTTACACAATAACCTGTCTCCATTCTTCATTATAGAGCCTGAGGTCTGAGGGTTTTTTGTGACAGGAGAAAGGAGAGGGTTTTCTACACAGGAATGCTAAAAATATTCTTTTGCTCCTTATGATACCGGGCTGAGAACCTGCACAGTAAATTCTTCAACAAGCCTTTTTTTCTCCTAATTACTGCAAAATAGATATTCACCCGCTAATTGCTGCAATACAGAATGCCGCTATTAAAACAGGCACTATCAGCTGGTCACCTTTCAATTCCACTGAATTTTGTTTGAATTAAATACTTAACCCTCTACTTTTTGCATATTCAATTTCTCTCAGCTTTTGTTTATTTAAATTTCTTAATCAGGAAAACACAGAGACCCCTGAAGTACCAGGAGCAGCATTTTACATCCTAAGCAGTAGTTGCTGTGAAAATCTAGGGCAGGAACAAACCTTTCTCAAAGTATGTTATATTAGGAGCAGTGCAAAAAGCAATGATGAATAGCTACTCAGGACACACAGATTCCAACTGGAAGACAGCAGCAACAGCAGCAGCCAGAGCTCTGCTTCCCTAGGAAAAAAAAATGATCTTGTGCATTGGATAAAACACAACAACATCTTAAGATTTCATCCTAGCTGCACTAGAACAGCAGGAACCAAAATACTTGTTAATGTTGTAATATGTTTGCTTTCAATCAGAAAACAGAAGAATTTATTCCATTTGCTCAGTATTTTGCCCTCCTGAACTCCATTTCTGCAACAGCTTGGCAAACACATCTGAGCAATTCCACAGTGGGTTTTACATCCATGGTAAGTCATGTCTGCTGGGCCTATATGCAGGATTTGTGTTTTACAGAGACTACAGTGAATGATTCTTCCCAAAATTTGATTCTGTAAAAAGCTACTTGACTGCTCCAAGTAATCTTTTTTATTCTTCATCTTAGTTTACTCTTAAGGGTTTTTCGTTTCATCTTTTTCTGCTCTCCTAATGTACACAAATCACTTTTAGAGATAGTGTCATGTGTATGAAGGGAGCAATTTATCAACACAGACACCTCTTTGATGAGGGATGGTTTGTCTTTACAAGGCTGGACAGCCCAAACTGAATTTCAATTTGCTATGGCATGCAAGGGATTTAGGGATTAAGGTTGGCGAGAGGCTTTAAGCATCAACCACCTTATTATTGCTGAAGGAATATGTGATTTGAAAACCTTGCCTGTCTTGATTTTTTTTTTTCTTTAGTATGTGGGGGTGAGGTGGGGAGGGATGAGTAAGAAAAGCAATAACCTACTTGATGAATTAGCAGTTATTACTTTTCTTCTGCTTTTCAGTAACTCACTGACTATTTTTAAGGGGACAGATAGAACTTAGAGGGTCAGATCCAGGTGACAGCACCTAAATATCTACTTGAAAGTGTTTTATGACTAATAGCAAATATAAAAGCTTGTAATAAAAATAAAGCTGTTGGGAAGCAAGAGATGGAGAAGGCAAAAAATATGTATCATAAGTATTTATATAAATAAAGAGGTCATGAGCTGCTACAAATAAATATTGTTCTGACCATATCATATAATCCGTTCCTTAATGCAAGCAAATTGATAAGGCATAATATTTCCCAGTTTAAAAAACATCATATGTCATTCACCTGCTCTTTCTTGGGATGGAAGAGTGGAAGGAAGTCCAAAGGGCTTAAGATTTGTGCACCATGATATTAACTAATTTCTAATGAATAAAAAAAAATACTATGAATCAAAAGCAAGCATTGCTATTATTTTTTGATTTCTGATTCCTTTAAATAACTAAACTACTATAGGACTCATTTATCTGTTATGCTAACAAAGGGCCAGTGTGGCTGGTGTTACACTGCTGTGTAACTGAGTGCAAAGGAGAATTACAGCTGTGAAATCCTTCCCAGGGCAAAAATCCGAGATCTACTATGTATCCACTTCCGGGGATTTGCTCTAGCTCCCAACAAATATATCATCTCTTTTATTCAGAAGGTTTTTGGACAGATATATGCTTTGATAGAAAGAAAAAAAAAATGCGTGAAGTAGCTGTTCTCTTCCCCTTCCCTTCTTCTCTCAGATCCTGTGCTTTCAGAGGTAGAGACTAAACTGCTGCCTGCATCATCCCTGCCTGCATCCTCAGAGCAGCACAGCACAACAGAGAGAAGATGGAGTGCATCTATCTATCATCCATCTATCTATTGTCTGTCTATCTATCTATCTATCTATCTATCTATCTATCTATCTATCACAATTAATTCAGTTTCTTGCCAGGGTTTCCTGGAAAGCAGCTATCAGGTTGTTCTCACACTCTCCTAAATGTGTTCTAATGAGCATTTAAAAGTTTCCCAAGTCGTGGAAACATTTCATCAGGACATAAAACATCCTCTGGATACTCAGAGGAATATTCTGAGCCCTTCCCAGGAGAGCTGAGATTTGAAGTGAGATCTTTTCTCGTCCAGTCACTCTATGGTGCTCAGGAGAAGCAGAATAAAATTGCAGGAATCCCAGCGGTGAGAATCTACATCTTTCTCAAGGAAAATTGGTACATGTTATTAGAATAAAATCTTCAAATGGAAATAAGATGTTTCTCCATCCTCTCCCAACATTTTAAAGCATATTAAAAATACATATATATTCCAACATTTTAGCATTGATTAAATCACTCTCCATGCATGTCATACTGTATAGAGACTTCTCTATGTCCCCTCGTTGCCATAATGCTCCTTCTCTCTACTCCATGGACCATAACAAAGGAGAATAAAGAAGAGTTCATGGTTGTGATGTCATATCTCTTTGACAAGGTTGCTAATAATTAATGCCAAATATCTGTCATTAATCAGTTATCTTCTGTGTTGTGCATAGTGGTTGTCTCTGTGCTTTCCTACGGATTTTGTATATGATTTTTTTCTGTAGTCCTCTTTTTCTTTTTTTCTTTGTTTTGTTTTGCTTTGTTTGTTTGTTTGTTTATTTTGTTTTCAATACAACCTCTTTATGGCTTGGCATAGCTTGGATGTGGAATTAGACATCTAGAAATCCCAGCATGTTATGAGAGAAAGATGGTCTAAAATGGGCTGTGATTAGAGATTAGACAATTCATGACAGCAAGAAAGTTTCTTCTGCACACAGACAGAAAAAAATCTTCATGAAAACAGGAAAATATCAGAGTCATGCAAGACCCAAGTTTTCTTCCTTCATGCGTGAAATGTTCTTCTGCCTTCATGTGCTATTCAGCCCCTCCCATCAATGCTTGTTTCCCCTGGAAAGGAAAGACATTGCATGCTGCACTGGTGCACTCTGTTAAACCATCCCCAAGTTCCAGTCCTATTCAGAGGAGTGGTTAATTGCAGAGTATACCACTGGCTGTAGCCTCCACATGGTGGTATCCTGCAATTTGCCACACTTTTACAGGGGTGATCATTTATACCTTGCTGTTTCATTTCCCCATCTTGACTTTCATGTACACCTGCACAGATGTATTTTTGTAAAGCTGTCACTTGGTAAGACATCACCACAACACCACATGATCAATACAGCAGCTTGGGAAAAATACATACACTTACATATCTAGCAGCATAAATGAAATCTCTACCTTCTATTTCAGGCCAGGCAACAGGAGACAAATGGGAAAAAAAAAAGACAACCAAGAAAAATCAGATTTTCTATAATTATATAAATTACAGCTAGAATGACTGTAATCACCTAAAATGCCTCTGGGGAGTTGGATTAGCAGAAGACAATTTCTCAGATTCACACTCCAGGGTTTAAACCTACAGCTGATATTTAGAATTAGACTACCAAGCTGAGATAATTAACCCTTGGGAAGCTAAAATATGTAACTCAAAGGTGTACTATCTAACTGAAAGGGAGGAATATGCAATCGATGTTATTTTAAATTTCCTATGGATCTGAATATTTGACCAGGCCAGTCAGATCATAGACTTCAGTCCAAACTGTGAGTGTATTTAAATTACAAAAATCTTTCCAGTCTCCCTCCTTTTAACATGCAATAAAAAGGCAACAATTACTCAAACAAATATCCCTTAAAACCAATAACAGACTTCCTTCAGTAATATATGTCTATTGCAAAATGGATGATGAAAATACAGATTAAAAAAGATACAGGACTAAAGCTGATTTGTAAGAAAAAAGGCTAAAATATTGTAAAGGAAATTCAAAAGCTGCCTAGACATGTAAGTAGTGTGGGGGGTTAGGATACTAAAGTAGATATAGAGACATAAATAAGAATGCCCTCTTTTGCTTTATTTTCTTCAGATGAGTGAGACATTAAAACTTCTTTTCTGGCATGTGAAGAATGTCCCTATTTTAAGAAGTAAAATGCTCCAAGGAGGTTCTCTCCCTTTCTAGTTTTGAGGAGAGATCGTGGATGGGGCAGTGGAGAAGGGCAGAGTGACCAGATCAGAGGTTACTCTTCCTCTACATGGATGTTTCCCTGGGTGCCAAGAGTGTTCCTCTGTGCCTCAGCTTGGATATCATACCAGCAGTGTCAAGGGATTGACTTTAAACAGAACTGAGAAGGCATGAAGTTTTATTGATATTACCCAAATCTCCTGCTTCTCTGTGCTGCAAGTTTTGCCTGTAGTCTCACCTCATGCTTTGAATCCATTATGCTGCCACAAATATCTAAAACTTGAAGCTGCTGAATCTGCTACTATTGGTGAATCCTAGATGAGATGTTACTGTCTAAAAATGAAAACATCAATAATTTCCTTAATCATGGCAATGTGTTTTTTCCATGTAGATATTGCTTTGAGAATAGAAGTTTGTATGAACAACATCAATCAGGGAGCTCACTCAAATGAATAACTTACAGCCCCACTGGCAGCCACTATTGAAGATTAATGCTGATAAACACCACATTCAACATAAGACGAGATTTCTGAAAACAAACCAATTTGTTGGATTCCCAGACATATGTATTTTGTAGTCAGCCATTGATTACTGACTCAGCTGATTCTGCTGGTCATTCATCACATGTGCTCTTATAAAAGCTGAGCTATTCTCTTTCAGGACTTCATTTAATATACAGCACAATTACTTGTGAAGCAGTACTGTTCCAGTTGAAAGAAATTACCTTTGAAAGCTGCATGCTGAGGGGGCTCCTTTTACATAGCACAAACATGACAGACATACAGATATATTTTGTGGGGATAAGTATTGTGAGTCAGAGAGGAACTGTTGCATGTTGAACTCTACTGAAGGTTTTGTGTTGGATACTACGGATGATTCTTCACTGTTTGAAGAGGGTGTTGGTGTTTATGACTTTATTTTTTGTTTATGAAACAATGGCAACAAATGTTAGCAAACAAGAAGGGAAAGATCTGGTCTTCAGTCCCCTACCATATAAGTACAGAGTACTTCCATTCTATTTACTCTTACTTACACCTCAATAATCCTGAGGGGTTGGCATAAACATCAGGTCTATAAGCAAATTAATGCAAAAGAAAGGATGCTAAATGGGTGAAATATTTGGATGAGATTTGATTGTAGGAATGGCAGGATAACTTCCTAAACCATTGTCAAGCCTTTCTTCACTTTGCTTGAACAGATAGGCTTTTTTAAGCACGTCCTGACTGTACAAAGTTACTTGAAGAGATGAGGGGCTCTTAAGTTTCATACTTGGTGTTAGGCATGCACTTAAGATACAGATGAATTAAACACCATTCATATTACGTAAAAAAGATTGGCTTGAGAATATACTTTAGTATTACAAGAGTTAGGGAAGTATCAATTGTCATTATATATGTTATTTTCCCAAATATGTTCATGCTGCTTTTGTGATAAGGCTTTCTTGGTTATGTTTTGTTTTTAGCCAAACCCCATTGTCCCTTTCTTTTTAAAAGTAACGGCTGCTTCTTAGTGCAGTGGGGTTTTTCTTGATAATGACACAGCACATAATCCTGAAAGACTGGAAGTAAAGTTTAACCATTTGAAAAAATGCGCCTCAGTACTATTATGAGAACTAGAAGGCTTTGGTGCTCGAATTTTGTTCCTTCCATATTATAGAAAGCAATTCAAAACTTGTTGCTCAGTGTGCTAGTTTTGGCTGGGGTGGGGTTAATTTTCTTTAGTGACTAGCATGGGACTGTGTTTTGGATTTGAATTGAAAATAGTGTTGATAGTACAGGGATGTTTCTCTTATTGCTCAGCAGTGTCTAAATGAATGAAGGCCTTTTCTGCTTCTTGTACTACCATGCTGGTGAGGAGGCTGAAGGGTATGTCCTGTTTGCAGCTGGGATAGAGTCAATTTCTTCTCAGTGGCTGGTTCAATGCTGTGTTTTGGATATAGAATGAGAATATACTGATGTTTTGGGTTTTGCTAAGATGTGTTTATCCTACGCCTAGAACTTATTTTTTTTTTTGTGTGTCTCATGCTGTGCCAGTGAGAAGGTGTATAAAAGAAACTGGGAGGAAGCATAGCTGGGACACTTGTTCAGAGAGTCCCTTTGGAAGCAACCCTTAAAAATGAAGGGCCTGTAGCTAGAATCACAGAAAACACTTGTATGATCAGCACTTCTGTATTTCTGGGTAGAATGTTGGTTGTGCCATCTTTTTTATAAATATGGTGAAAACATGATGACAAGGATAAAAGGAATCCAGGGAATGAAATATTCTTCAGGAGTTGGTACAGCTGAATATGATAGTTTAGATTCAGCAATTGCAGTTTTACAGTGTTACCAAAGATGAAGGAAATTTTCCTTTCCTATTTCTTATCTGGCAACTTATTTATTATTGGGTAAATATTTTTTGGTTTTGATTAATTGATCGAATCCTGGAGATTCTTAGATTCTGAAACACTTCTGGTTCTTCATTAGGACAAATATTAACCTAAATGCTCCAGAAGCAGTAGGTAATCTAATTTTGTGCACAAACCAACATTTCTTTTGTGCTTTCTATAATCCACTTCTCTAATCTTCTTTTCACTCCTAGTTCTCAGCAGATATATATTAATTTGGTGTCCATCACTGGGATTTCCTCCACAGATGTTGCTCTTCTCTGTGGAGTCAGAGTAAAGGTTGTGCTACCACATTTACCGGTGAATACAAAATTCCTTGTGTCTGATTTGCCTCTGTTTTCAGATTCACCAACACTTGCTGATGGTTCTATGTATTTAACTTCATTGTTAATATACTTTAAATTAATTGTGCTAAGGCTCCTCCTCACAGCTGACCCCTTGCTGTGTTCATAAGAAATAAGGTACAATTGTCATGAAACACGAGTTAGCAAAACCTGCTACTCTGCAGGAAGAGACGTGCACTGTGCAATGCCAATTTAATATAGGCATTGTTATTTTTTCCTCCAAGTATCTCATGGCTCTTTATGAAAATGGGAGTACAATCAGCATGTTGAGTCTACAGAGCAATTTTATTCCCATTGGCATTGGTAGAAGGAGCAACACATTGAAAAAGAGCTTTCAGTTCTGCTTTGAAAGTAACTAAATGCTATAGCTTTATAATATTTTATGAATGAAAGGAAGATAATCCTGTGAGTGCAATGCAAAGGAAGTCAAAGCCCAGCAACCAAAGAGTTTTAATAGGGGACTAATTAAGCACCTTTGATAATTCTGAATATTCATGAAAGAGAATGTAAAATAAGTAGATTGAAGAACACAGTCATATGTGCTTCTGTGATTGAGATAAATTTGTTTTAAATCATAAGTAAAAGTTGAAATTGATAGAAAATGATTGCTAGTTTGTTAAGAAGCATCATGATGCAAAAACATGCTGTTCTGAGAACACCAAGTAAAGAAATATGTGTAACCTTTATTCTGGAAATAGAAGGAAAGATATTGCTTATACTAACAGCAGCAAAACTGTTCTGTAGGAAGCAGGATGAAGCACAAATCAAGAAAGAGAGAAATAAATAGATGAGCATTATGCAAAATAAATGGGATTTCATTCTGAAAAAGTTCTGAGAACAGTAGAAATAATGACACCCGTGTCCACTGGTAATTAAGCCATAACGAAGAAATGGAGACTGGGAAAATGATTTTGTCAAGGTCTATGAGAATTCCCACAAGAACTGTAGGATTCTTGTGAGGATGAAGACCCTGGACAAGCTATATTCCTTAAACATACAATCTGAGTCTTTTGTGAGTCTGGTTATAACAGGGTTGGCAGCATATTGGAGGCCATCACTGCTTGCACTGAATTTTTTCTTTACAAGAGAGTGGACTTCCAGTTAAATTAACATTTGATTATGTATTAAAATATACATGTTTATCAATGGAGGACTCAAAGCCAATAGGAGCTGCCAGTATTGTGCTTGATTCCATATGGCCAGTGGAACAAGTGCCATTATTTTGGCAACACCACAAGTATTAATCAAGTGCTCAATTCACTGTTGTCTTTCCATGTAAAACTGTTCATTCCAGTGCAACGTGCAAGGAAGTGGGGTTTAGATTCCTACAAAATGACAATGTTGCTATTTTCAGAGTCAAGACTAATGTAATGTCTACATGCAATGGAAGCCATCATAAACTGAGTTGGAAATTTCTAATACTTAGCCGGTCTAAAATAGTGCATTAACTACAGTGGTGATGTTATTCCATTTATAATTGCAGAGAACTTGTACAATGATCTTTGATTTAAAATGTAGATTCTTCTCAGAGTATATGACAGAATTTTCTATTCTATTTTACTCTATCCTTGGTAATGGTTTGTGTAATATGTAGTAAACCTTGTTATTTCTTTGGAAGTCTCTGCTTTCAGTTGTATTATGAAAAATTAATAATTGCTTCACTGAACTGCCGTCATACTGTCATGACAATAACACAACTGCCATTGATTACTGACATTTTGTACATAGTCTTACTCTCACTCCTCTGTACAATCCAGGTTTCTGTTGATTTAAACTAAGCCAATTGCAGTACTGACATGGTCTTCGAAGACAGCTCCATCAGTCTCCAAATAAAACAACAATAACATCTTTAAATTAGACTGACGTTTTGCTTTCAAAATGGCTTTTACAATGAAAGCATCTCTCTGTACTTCACTGCTTGTATGTTTATGACAATCTGTTGTAATTGTGAGAGAAATAATTTAGGTTTAAAAGCTATTAGTCCCAGATGTACAATTGAATTCTAGTCTTCATTACAGAAAACACAGCAGACTAAAGAAAAGCAGACAAGGTCGGAGCTGTCTAAGGAGCAGTGAGAGGAAAAGGTGATTATCCTGGCAAAAGCCCACAGGTACATTGCCTTGTTGAGTCATCTGATTGGGGAAAAGCTACATCTTTAAGGAATGCTGCTGTCCTTTTAGAGGTATTGTGTGGAGGCAAATGCCAGGGAGATTTATGTGCTTCATTCCCTGACCTGTGATAATGCATCATTAGAGCCCTCCGTGTTTTCCACCTTTGTGAACAAAGACTCATAACGGGGACGATTATGAAAAAACAAGAGGAGAAGCTGCAGCAGTGGCAGCAGGGGAAGCGTGGCTCAGGCACACAGAACTTCACTCAGAAGTTGAATAGAGATATCTTTTTTTTTTGCATTGCACCTTCATTTCACTTAATTCTAAGGACTACATCTCTCCCTGCTTCTCTGTCCAAAGCTCAGACTCCTTGACAGAATTGGAACATAGCACAAAGCCAAAACACATTCCTCCACTACCCCAGTTGTCCTCCTTATTTAACCCTTCACCTTCTCAGTGGACATTAAAATAAATTTAGAGGCATAAGAAACTTACAAGGAGAGCTGAGGTCACTTGTGATCCCCAGTGAGAGCTCTATCGGGAAATCTGAAGTGCAGTGATAACAGTGAAAACTGTTTCATGGCCCTGCGTACCTTTGCTTTTATCCTGACCCCAGGCAATCTTTTTATTTCGCTTGCTGAAATACAGGACTGCTGCTCTAGCTGACTGACTGGGGAATAAGTTTATATTATTTATTAGTATATATAAGTGTATATATAAGTTATACTTATATAACTTATTAACTTATAAGTTATAAGTATATTAGTATATATAAGTATATATATAAATATATATATAATATTTTTAAGTAAATATTATTTATATTTAACCAAACCAGACTAACATCCCCTCTTCTCTGGCCATGGATGAATATGGATTCAAGCAGTTGTAATGCTTTTCTGAGAACATTACCAAGACATTTTAATCATGGCTTACTGCACTGGTAGATTAGTACCCAAATGCAATGACCTTCTTTTTGCTGTGGACATGAACATGCCAGAAAACCAAACTGTATTATTCTTTGTCTTGATCCAATAAATTAGGATTAAATAAACCAGAGAGACAAGTGCGATGTACTTTGAAAATCTGAGTGCACCTGTTTTGTTGTGGAAAATTGGATATTTTTTTTTCTGCCCTCACATAAAAATGCTGCTGCCTGTGTTTGTCTCTTAGGGGATGACACTATAACCAGAATTTATGCGTGGCTTCCTACATGTTTTGCAATTGGAGGTATTAGAATTACATTGGTCTGTCTATTCCTCTGCTGCAGTGAGGTCTGATTCCACAAATGTGCACAAGAATGTGTTTTCTGGGGGGGCAGAAGCATGGAGGAAAGAGCTACCTGAAAGCCTTGTAACCATATTTAAGAGCAACCATTATCCTGAAGTGCTACGACCAAATGATATGTTCTCATGCATTGTGGTTTTGGCACTTCCATTAAGGAAATGTAAACATCAGATACTTCCACATCAAACTACCTGGGATCTGTAAACACTTAGTATTAATCTGTCTGTATTAATATTAGTATTAATCTTAGTATTAATCTGTAAACACTTGATATTAATCTATATTAATCTGTATTAATACTAAACACTTAGTATTAATCACAGAAAGGAAGGAGGGTCTGATCCTGTAATAGAATATCAACTTCTCAAGCCAAGAATATCCAGCCCAGTTCTTTTCTCAATCTCACTTTCTTCTGGAATCAGAATGAGATGTTTTACACCATGTTGGAGTTTATGGCTACATATATCAACAGATATAAAAGTGAGCATGTCTCTAGGCATCTTTGCCTTCTTCCATGTCTTGGAAATGGTCAGAGCAGCATCTGCCATCTTTGTGGAAAGGTGCAAGTGCATCAGTTATCCTTCTCTGCAGGGAAAAAGTGCTGAGTTGGATATGCTTTGTCACATTCCACCTGCTAGTAGCTGGTTTCCATCAACAGTACTGCATTAAAAATTGAGAACCTCTGTCATCATTATTTGGCATGTCAACATTCAGACTAGAGCTGCAATGCAATGCTCACTTTCCATGTTGAGGGGAGTCTATTTCCACATGTGCAAGTAACCAGCTGGCGTCAGAGGCAATGGCATGTTCTGCACATGTTCACAGTCAGAATTCAAATAAGGACCACTGTGATCCAAGAAGAAATAACTTTACATGGTAAACAAAGGATGAAGCCTCTATCTCTTTGAGCTTTTCTGAGTGTTTGCTAAGATAATTTCACCTGTTGATTACTGAGTGCTTGTGATGATGTGGAAAAAATATTTCAAAGCAAACAAGTAAAACAACCAAGAAACATAAAAAGGTGAGGCAGAACAGATGGTTTGCTTAAGCATGGTTGTATAATATTGGCATAAAAAAAGAAAGTGTTTTAATTCTTTTGTGTCCTGAAAGGCATGTAATAAAATTAATTTTATTACTACCTGGTGTGTTCATCAGGTGGTTGGGTAAAAAAGTAAATATATTTTTATAATGGTTATAAACTTTTTTATGATATCTTAATCATGTATTATCAAAAGTGAGATTGTACAGAAGGTTTTGATGCACAAGACCAGTGCAAGGCAAGAAAGATTGCAGTTTGTGCAGTTTTGTTATGTTATTGAACTCCATGAAAGCAGCTCTGCAGGTAGAAAGTTGTAGCTGACTACAGAAGTATATATTTTATATGATTTATTTTATGAAATGGCAACTGTAATTCCAGCACTTCATTATTACATCCTTGACTCATCCAAGTGCCTAAGCGTCAGGCTAGGTTTAAGTCCCCCTGAGATAAGTTGCTGCGTAAAGTTAGTCATAGTTAAATCTGTGGCTCAATTGAGCTCTGTTCCAGTGAATTCCCTAATACTCCTGGCACGTGGGTGTCTGCTAAAGCTCTGCTTATGCAGCCAGATGTCCTATGGAGAGGGTGCCACAAGTCAGTGAGGTTTTAGAGAGCTGGCCAGGTAGAACTCTAATAATACTACATGCTATGACACTAAATATACCAGGGCTTTCATTGCTTTTTATCTTCCACTGATAGATCTGCTGTGCAGGTAGCAATGAGGGAAAATATCTTAGATGGGATGCTAACTAAGCATGCTGAATTATTGGGAAAGCAGAAGTATTTCAATTATCTGAAGCACCTGATATCCAGTGTTGCTAATCAAGGTTTGAGAACATTCGAGCCTTAGATGAACCTTCCTAACATGTCAAGTGATTTGGAGTCTGTTCCCCTTTCTGTTGAGGACTTCACAATTTCAAAACTTTTGATAGATAGTTATTTTCCTTCCTTCCCAAAATATCTGCCTTCAGACAATAAGCCATTTCAGCAGACGATGGCTAAAAAAGATGAAATATTGCATTCATTAGAAGTTAAATAAGTAGTTATCTCTGGTGTCCTTGACCTTCACAATTAGTAAGAATGATAATAATAAGTGATAATTATTAATAAAGAGGGATTATCAATAAATATAGAAATGCTTTCTTAAACTGCATTTCAGCTGTATACCTAGCAGCCCTCTGGAGGTGCAACATTCTCATTTTATAAATGTGAAAGCCAAAGTGAGATTACAGCTTTGCAATAGCATTTACTGATATGTTTCTAGATAGAATTACGTTACATGATGAAACCAAGAAGACACTTATGACCAAATCACTTAGGTAGGGTATCATAGGAAAAAAGGTAAGATATTTGTGAAAACAAGTCTGTCCTGAGTTTCACACTCAGTAAGTGCATCCTCTTGTAGCAATGCCGTATTTATCTGTAAATATTGCTGTGCTGCACACAGCCAGAGGTGTGTGGCTCACCTGCTATTGTTCCTAGCAAAGCGCTTGGATGACTGAAATTTCTATGACAGACCTTTTTCTCACAGACACTCTCTGTACTTTCACTGCAGTCCTTGGTTTTGATAAATTTCTTTAAATATGCATTATTTGGGTACACATATATTTTTTTTCTCTCATTTAAACTGCTTTTATTACTGCATTACCTCTTTATGCAGCACAGGAAGAAGATTGCAGGAACAAAATAACACAGGAAAAAAGTGCAAGTACCACAGTATGCTAGTGATACAGATGATAGGTGGGAAGGAAAAATGAAGCTTTTAATCTGACAGCTTCAGGGGTATGCAACTGTTTTAGGAAGAAGGTTCATTAAATACATGAGAAAAGTAAGTGGAAGAAGAAAATTTGAATATCACTAAGTCAAAGGAAGTGAATATATGCTTTCTGAGGAGAGATGGAGTAAATGGAGACAAGGCAGATTAATGAGAACAGTGAGCATTGTCCCAGAAGAACAAAAGAGATACAGATGCAGAGGGCTTGCATCACACACTGATAACTAGTTGCTGTGTTTGTAGTGTCAAACAAAAAAATATTGCTACTTTATAGATGTGGATGCTCAGGGTATCCTCTACTGGTGAAACTTTAAGTAAGGCAGTTTTAACATGCACACAAATCTCAAACCACTCAGAGCCCTGTAAACCTGACTGGTCCTTTTACTAACAATGGGAGGTGTGGGATAGAGGGTCAGGAGCAAATTACACTCACCCCTTAGAAGCACAGTGGTTGATTCTGTAAATATTGCATACATGGGTAAATGTTGCTGCTCTTTCAAAACCTGATGCAGATGTGTCCACATTTCAGAGCTTTTTAATCTGGAAACAACCTGGAAAAACAGGAAAGGATCTTTACCTAGTTAGTTCATTAAATAATAATGGAGTAGCTGATGTCCCAAAAATTTATAGTTCAGTTGCAAGATATCCTCCCATAAGTCATAACTTCTCATGCACAGAGGTCAAATGAGTTTTCTAACATCATACACTAGGATGATAGTAGATCCAGGAATCTGAATTCACTGCTCCAATGGAAATAAAACTTTGTCCTTGTGAGCTGCTGGAAAGCCTGGCAAAATCTGGATATATGTTAAAACTCCTTTAAGTGGTGTGAAATCCCCCTCCTTTTCATGCAGTTCTAGAATTAAAAAATAATATCCATGTAGTCAGACTTTAGAAAATAGTGCTCCAAGAACTGCTTCTGTAAATCTTGACATTAAACCAGTCTCAGCATTGTCTTGCCACTTGAATCATTTATTTAAGCGGTGATAATAAAAGGTGTCAGCAATTCAGTTGCAAGCTCTTGAAGATTTCTGTGCGCGTTGACCTTTAAGTGTTTGCATCTTGACAGGTGAGCCGTTCCTAATGTCTCTTATGAGATATGGTTGGGGCAAGGGGTCAGGCATGCTAATGATAAAATTACCATTTACCTTTTACCTCACCAGCCTCAGTGCCTGACATTATAAATGTAGGTAACCTTTCACCTGAAGGCCTTCTTTCTTCTGCAGTGCTAGGGATTATGAAGAAATGAATGTGCTCACAGCTGCAGAAGAGGCATAAATCACAAAAAAAAGGTGCTTTTGGTGATTCTTTCCCTTTAATTTTCTTTCTTTTTTTTTCTATTTTTTTCAACTAAAATCATGTTTTTGGAAAAAGTATGAAGAGTTTTACCCCGTTTTCTTTTACGAGATGGTTATCTGGCTATTTCTATTCTAGCATTCCTAATCTAGTCAAGATTATTCTGCTATTTCTTAGTAAGATGAAAGCACTATTTATTAATTGATTAATGCAAATGATATCATAGAAATCAATAAGGTCTCTTTCAGATAAGTGACCACATTAATGAGACTGTATTATGATCTTCATTGTTTGCCATAGCCCAAGAGAGTCAACTTGTTCACTTTTATATCCTGGTCCAGGTTTTCCTGAGCTTCACCAATTTTCTGACTTGAGTCAAAATTCCTCTTCCAAAGGCAACACCATTTAATCGGTAGTAATGGGTACATGATGAGAGGAAAGCTTTGGAGGTATCAGTGTCTGAAGATAGCTCAAGGACTGCTGATCTTCCAGCCACCTATGGTGTGCCTGATTGCTGACAAGTAAACACTTAGACAATAGGATGTACTGTGAAGATTACCAAGAGTGGTGTGTATTTACTTCTCCACATATGAAATAGTGCTGATTTGTAAAATTCATGTGAGTTGTGAATAGAACAACTATCATGCCTAGGAGAAATATTAAGATGGTGCTAGGTGCAGAGCCTGCATTTTTTGGCTGATTCATGGGCAGAGGATTCATATCCTGATTTGAAATACATATTATTGTTGCCAGAGCTAAAGCATATGAGGGTGGAAAACATATGAAGAGACAGACACAGAAAATAAAATTCAGTTTATTTCACTGATCAAGAGCCAAATAATCACAAGCGTTAGTAGAATAAACTTCCAGAAGAACAGCCCCTTTCTGATAAATGCAGCCATGTAACTGCTAGGGCATAAATTGTGCAAATTGAAGACTATAGTTCAAATACAAATCTTTATATTAAGTTTAGGGAAATTTGGTATTGTGTGAACATTATTCATGTCTATGAATCTTCAGGCACAAATCTTGTTGCATTTTATTTGTGTTATAAGGATATACATTTTCCAAAAGTTTCATTCAGTGAATATCAACCTTTATGAAATCGTGTTCCAGTAAGTCTATAAAAATTGTTGCATCTCCCTCACACTGGAAAAACCTAAGCAGACCTAATTCTAGTTTAGCTATTCATGTACACACACAGAGTTCAAGCATCTTATAAATGAAAGATATGACTTCATTTCTGTTTGAAGCTGGCAGAGTAAGTAAAAGGATTGGCTAGCACATATTGAAAGGACAGTCAGGTTGCAGACTGAAAAAGAAAAACCCACAGAAGAAATATTGTCCCGTCTAGAAAAGTGCATAGGTCTACTCTCACATTAGCCTGCACTGCTTTGGCCATCAGGGAGTTTGTGAAGTGGTGAAGCAGGATGGAGAGCACAGGAAAAGCCTTCCTCTGGGAAGCTTGTACTCAAATCAAATGTGTTGAAAGAACACAGACAGGGATGTCATTTGGGCTGGATAGCCTGACAGAGTTATTTCCAAGCTTATCAGATCATGTTCCACTTGTCTGAATACTCTTGTTTTACTTCTGTGCATCAACACAAACTCAGCCCCCAGTACCAAAACCAGATTCATTTCCACAGTACAAAGGGCTTGACTGTTCTTTTCAGCAGGTTTTCCTCCTCCTACCCCTCTGCCCATCTTTCTCCTGGAATAGATTGCTGCTCCTACATTCAAATTCTGTATTTACGATGGATTAACTATTTCCTAATTATGGCTTAGACCACGGAGCACACGCAGTGCCATACAGAGACGTAGGAACTTTCATAAGAGCTTGAAAGTTTGCAGAGACTCCACAGGTGTAATAGAAGTTACTAGCAACATTTATAAATGGGTTTTATGGGTTATTGCCTAGTCCCGTCCACTGATCCATTTCTCTGGGACTGGGACTAGTATTCCATGCTTCTGCAAAGTTTCAAGCATGTGGTATTAAATCTGTTGAGGAGTAAAAAGAATCCTGGCAGTAAAAATTTCTTTCCCCTTCTCTACACTCCAGCAGTTTGAAGGATCAGTACAGGCCAGGCTCATGCATCTGGGCAGTTAGTTGCTGATTCTGAGTTAAGAAACAAGAATGTGACCACCTGAAGGGCAGATTCCTGTATTGGCAGAGAACACACATTTAGCCCTCACAAAACCTGCAGTGTTTCTCAGCATGGACTAACACGATCTTTGCAATATCATGCCAGTAAAATCCCTCAAATACTGGATTATGCTCTGTCTCATCCCCTTTGTGTTCATTGAATATATATGATGGTAGCTGGCTTGAAGGAATCTTTCTTTTGATTTCCCAGGGGATATCCACTGAAGGTTTGATCCTGCAATATGCTGAATAGGCTGAGTATTTAAGGAAGCTAGAGGAATTTGAGAATGTAAAGCTATCTGCTGGCTGAAGACATAAAGAGATATGTTGCACTAGTTATGTTGTGCTCAGTGTCATGCAAAATATTTAAAGGCAAGAAGAAATAGAAGTACTTCAAAAAATAAACAAACAAAAAATCTAACAAGAAAAATATTTCCTGGAGACCTGGAGGGAGAAGAAAATTGTACCAGATAAACCACATTCCTGAATCTGCAAGGAGGATCTGGTTTAATGGCAAGGACAAGGTCAGATGAGAAGACCTTTTACGTTACCACTACCTGCACCACTAACACCTATTAAGTCCAAGAGGAGACATATTTTGCAGATTGGCTGGAAAACTAAGATAAAAGGACACATTTAAAATACAGATGTTTCCTTCTGAGTGTATGTTTATTGATTCTTGGATCTTTCAAAGCCACATTGATCATGTGGCAAAAAGGCAAAAAAGTAACATACCAGTTTAGGAATGAAAGAAAAAGGAAGTGACTTTTTCACAGAAAGGGCTGTGTCAAAATACTTCTGAAAATTGAACAATAGTCAAATCAGTCTAGTGAAGAATTGAGCATTCTTTCATGGACAACAGGATGCAATACATTTTTTTTACAGTTTTATAGAAAATATAGTTTGCTAATATAATTAAGTGGATGTCTTTTCTTACTTCAAAAAGGAATTCAGTTTTCCAGTAAAATAAAAGTGGTTGCAGTGCTGGTAGGAAAACTTACTTACAATTTAGCAACACTTTGCAATATGTTCAGTTTGAAAAACAAGAAGAGTTAAAGTAGTTTGTCCCTAGTATTCAAAGCATTTTCTATTCTGGGTAAAGATTGGAATTGGCTTCAGAGAATGGGTTCTGGATCTAGTCCTTACACTTAAAGCTACTGCATGACCTTTTGCTGTGCTTAATACACCACCAAGGACAAGAAAATTGTTTAAAAATTAATACATGGATTTTTGTTTTTATAAATATCTGTAGCAGAAAGGATTTGTTCAAATGAAAAGTGCATATTTCATGTGTTCACTTTCTAGATTCCTCATAAATTACAAAGTTTAATCATGGGATGGGTTAAATTTCTTACTTATGGTGTGGTATGTGGTACAAATATTTCCCCTGTGCAAAATAACTGTGTGTGTATTTGTCTGTGTACACAAACACATAGATACATAAATAGGAATGCAGGTATAATGTACATACATGTGAGCATGTGGGAGTGCACATCCTTAGCAGCAACACAAAGAACCAATGCATATTGCAATTAAATGCAGTATGTAATTTCCCAGTTAAGATCAAGACCTGGGAAAGAAACTCTGTGTGCAGGGCTGGCAATCCTCTGGGGAAAAAGCCAGAAGAGTTGACACTTAAAAGGTTCATTCACTGCTTCTTTCTGCTCTGAAAATGCTGAATGGGAAATTCAGGTGCAGCATCTCCAAAAGCCTGCATCAGGACCACTCCTGCCCGCCAAGGAGGAATGTGATGGGAAGACACCTTCAGCTTTCATGCAGATTCTGCTCCTTCAACCAGCCTTTTTGCAACTGCTGGGAAGAAAGATGTGGAGATCCTGTTACTGTGATATCTGGGGGCAGAATTTTTTTACAAGCCAGGTGAAAATCCTTTTCTTCTAATAAGAAAACCTGTAGAACAGCTGAAATCCCACAGGTTTTTAGTCTTCATAGTTATCTTCTCAAGCATTTCCACTGATGAATGCAGTAGGGGCCAGAGCTATCTGTGAGGACATAGTGTTGCTACCTCTTATTAGACATTTCCATTTCTTCCAGCCTTGAAGCTTTCCCATACCTTATTAGATTCATTAATTTGTGTTTATAATACTGCGTTGTACTTTGATGATTTTAGGATGTCTGAGACTGGAAGGGAATGGGATGACATTTCTAGTATAATTTGTTCTGCATAAAACCTGTTCCCATTAATACTGAAGTTCATTCTCTATTTGTGAAGCTACTGGACCAAATCAGCTCATGCCAACAGGCACGCTCTGCTGACAGCTCAAAAAGCTTTGCCAGTTGACACCAGCTAAGAATTTGGCTCCACATTTTGAGGGAGGGAGGGACAAAGATTAAATAAGTGTTAGTGTAAGTGTCAGATTGTATTTCCACTTCCATCAGATCAAGTCCAGAGTAAATTCATTTAAAGCAAGGGATTTTTTTCTATTTTCTTTAGTGTAACGGAAGAGAATTTGTCCCTGAGAATTTATGTCTCTAAAAATCTCAGTGAGGCAGAAAAAAACACTTTTTAGCAGTCTCTGAGATGCTGATGAAACTCAGAGCAACCCACTGATATGTAAAGTACCTTTACACACACATACATGTATGTGTATATGTGTATGTATACAGACAAATACACAATTTAACTGAAAAAAAAAAAAACCTAACCCTAAGCAAAAGAAAAATTTCAGGACTAGATACAGTACCCTTTAAGTACAGAGCTGTTTAAAATATCAATCTCCTTATTGTAATTTGATGTGTGAAATTCAGGCACACATTTACAATTCAGATCCTATTCCTTAGGGATTCCCATTTAGGGCCTGTTCGTATGATTTATTTAGTGTCTTTCTTCACTTACTTACGCTTGAGATCATTAGGTATAATGCACATATATGCACAGGGATAAAATGTTTATCATCATTATTTCAATGAAGTCATTTGCCATCCTTGACACCCTCTAATGTCCCAAGTGCTTCAACCCACTGGCTCATTTGCCCAGCTTTGCTCTCTCTTCACTTTTTCATCTCAAATTCTCAATGTGTTTCCTTCATCAATCACATATGTTTAGTGGGTAGCAGGAGGAAAGACAGCAGAATAATTATCCAAATATAACAAAAGAAAGTCCCCTTTGTGATTCAGGAGGGACATGGATGGGGGAGGGGGAGCAGAGGAATCAGGAGTGTGGATTTCATGCTTCTTTGAAAACATTAATGATGTTTAATGGAAACCAAAGGATCCACTGGAAGTTACCATGGCCTCAAGTCAGTGTCCCACATAGCTAACCTGAGGACTTGGTCCCACCCAAGTGCCCTCCTTCTGCTCTGCCTCTCATTGCCCCAGGTTGCCAGCATTTCACCACCTCTGATGGTTGCAGTCAGAACCACTTGGAATGTACGCTTTTGGATCTATTTTTCAGAAAACTGGGATCCAAATCACTGTGCCCTGACTACATTCAGCTAATTGGCCCTTGCTTTCGATGACATCCGTGGTGTGGGGATGAACAAATTGAAGATGAAAGGGTGGGCAGGGGTGGGGGCAGGGGGAAGTTAGCATGGCCTGGGGCACAGTGTCGTGCACAACTGGGGAGAGGCGAGAGAGTGTGGGGTCCCCAGGTGGCTGTGTGCAAGGTGACTTTTTCACTTTGAAAGAAGATTGGTCTCACATTTCTCTGCCTCCCTGGTACAGGCACCAGCTGTAACGTGGTGTTTCTCCATGATGTGAAGGAAGGAATATACACAAAGCCTTGCAGAATCTAATGCTGGGGAGACAGATCCTAGAGATGTTCATGCTCAGGAAAATTAATGTATTTAGTGGTGCTTCAGAGCTCAGTCAAATAGTGGTTGCCAATGTGTGCTAGAGTTCAGACAAATTAAAACAGAAATTTCTCACATAGACCACAAAATCAACACAGAGTTTGACACAATCAAACAATTTAAGATGGAAACGAACAACTATTTATCTACTTATTTTTCCCAGTAAGTCCATGCTGGGCTTTTATCATTTACTCAAGCTCAACATTCAATCAGAGTGACAATTACCAGAAAGAAAACTCAGGGTTTCTGAATGCTACCTGACCATTTAAAACACATCAATAAACAAATAGTTAGTCATAGCAAAAGTTTTATCTGTTTACTCTTCTCCCTTTCCCTAAATATGAAGAACTTTGCCATGCACTTAGGTGGTGGATCTGACGTGATCAAGCAAACACTTCAGAGAGAATGCATGTAGTTTTCATAGGTAACACAGCAGCAGTGCTTGTCTCTGATTACAAAAGGAAATTCTGCCCTTGAACATACCTACTGCATCAGCTGGTAGAGGCAAATGTTCTACCAGGGAATTCCCAATCCCCTTTTTCACAGCTATAGGGAAAGAAATGGAAGATAAACTACTGGTAATGAAAAAGAAAGGCTAAAATCCATACCTCTACAGAAAACTAAATGTTCTTGATTTGCCTTTTTTTTTTTTAAGGGCCTGTATGTAACCTGGGATACTTATAATTAGTTCAGTTTAAAGTATGTGAGCTAAAGGTCATACCTGGTCACCAGAGTGCCCATGGACTTCTCCAATCTTTTTGTCTCCACAACATTCGATGGTAATAAGTTCTACTGTTTAAAGAGCCAATGTATGAAAAGAAAATAATGGACTTTTCTAGATCTTTGATAGAGATTTGTCATTTTTGCTAGCTGAAAGTGAAAAGAGTGCAGTTTTTCTTAGCCATTTTTCATGCCATATCTAAGCACATCAAAACCAAAGTAGAAGAGCCAGTTTTTCCCAGCCCCTTCTCAGAATTATATGTTGGGACCCTTTTCTGCTTTTCAGAAATGGTCACTTCCAGGTTAACAAACATTCAACATTCACTCACTCACTTTTCTCCTTTCAGGGCCTTCAGGAGGAGATTAGAAAGACTGTGCTTGAAGATTATGAAAGAGATGAAAGAATTTATCCCAGCTGCTTTGACTCTTGCAGAGTCTGAAACATAATTAGAGCCAAAACCTTAGCAAGTCATGTTTTTTTTTTTTTTTTTTATCTGAAGTATAAAAACAGTGCACTGTGGCACAAAAATATTTTATCAAGCTATGGAGAAAAAGCAGAAAGTAATTCCTCAAAGGGAAAATGAATCAGCATTCTTTCCAGGGGAATGGAGAGAAATGTAAAATCGTACAGGCAGAGTACTTATCTATGGCATTTATTTTTTGTTAATACCTTTTAAAGGAATACTTGGAGTGATTTAAGCACTTATCTTTATGTTCACCATGAAATTTGCTATCCTGGATTACCTATCAGAACTGGTAAACACCAAATAAATAAAGAAAACCAATTCATAAACCATTCAGAATGCTACTCATGTCCCAGAAATAAAAGGAATTTACAAATGTTGGTCTGTTTAGGTTTTTACCTAATGCAAAATCCCCATCCTAAAGCATTGCTGTATTTTCAAACTGGGACTTACAATTCATGGCAAGTGGTGATCTGTATCTTTTACTCTCCTGAATGCTTTTCCAGAAACAGGTAGCATGTGTCCAATGTATTGAAATCATACAAGACCCTGTCAGACCCAGCTCTTCAGGGTGAAATGTGCTGTGTAAATAAGAGGTAGAGGAGCAGTAAAAGCTTCTTGTTTAAAGGCTAGGATTCTCCATTTACTTTTCCTGACTGGCTTCGTTCTATCCTATTGGTGTAAAGCTGGTCCCTGAAAACAGAGGTGTTCTGGATGGTATTTGTAGCATTACCTTTTAATTATTGTCTTTGCCAGCAACTGTGGCATTCATTTATCTACTTAATGTATGTAACCAGGGCCACCTTTAGACACAGACACAACAAATGTTTGAGGAGGCTGCTAAAACATCAGGACCAGGTTCCTCCTTGCTATGGTGGTTACCAGGCAGGACCAGAGCCTGGGCAATCCTGCTGTCTTGGGCTCCAGCTGAGACCGGGCAGAGCACAGAGAAGTGCTGATGGAGGTGGTGGCATTGTTGGTGCCATCATTGTGTGTCTCCACAGAGCAGCAGGCAAGGCTTCCTTTGTACCTGAGGTCCTGGCTGGGACTTTGGTCCCTGCACCTTTCCTTTCCAGGGCAAAAATGTTATGCCCCAGACCCTCCTCTCTTGAAGAAACATCATTTATTTCCACCAGTGCTGCTGGGGGGGCATCTTGAATTAGCTTTGCTAACTCAATTTAAGACAAGATGCTCCACACCTCAGAAATTTTGCAGTCCAAACACAGAAAGTTAAATAGTCGGAAACTCCAGACATGCCACTGTAGAACAGTTTCCCCCACTGCACATTGTCATAGTATCTATGCACTCTCTTAACATCAAATTTAGAAAGTGACAGGATATTTTCCTTCCAAAAATGTCCCTCCTCAATGGTCAGTGAAATCTGGCTCTGTGGTATTCAGAAGTTACAGCAGTAAAACTCCTCTTTTCTGACACGCCAAAAGAATAAATGCAGCCTTGCAGGGCTCCTGGCTGAATCAGGAAGTTAATGAGTACGGAAACAGCAGTGAAGATGATGGCTAACCAATCAATAATGACTGAATTACAGTTTAAAAACTGGATGTGTTAGATAGTTATTAACAGTGTAATTATTCATAAATGTGCCTAATTATTCATAATTATTCAGAAACCTTATTACTTCCCTGATTGTCATAAGTGATCTCCGAGGCCAATTATTATTTGATTATGGCCACAGGACTCTATGTTGGTATTACTCCTTTTGTCCTAGAAAAGTACGGAGAAATCTGGTGAAGTGAAACTCATGGAGGACTATCTGCATTGAGTAGTCCTTTAAGAACAAGAAGCCTGTGATTTGAAAGCCTCTGTTGTGTTTCCTCTTAGCTCTTTCTTCATATTTCCTTGATTCCTTTATTACAGAAGCTGCTGCTGCCTAATTAGGGTTTTCTTGTTGTAATTGCTGCATTTGATATCTTAATAGTGTTACAGCGAGTGTGAGGGAGGAAGGGGGAAAGGGGCAGAGGGACTATCAATGCATGTGTTTGTGGAGAAACCGAAAGCTCCCCAGGCTGTATGACTGAGCCAGAAAAGCCCAGGAGCCAAATCCTAGCTAGCTCAGGTATCTTGTAACTCAGCAGGGAGCTCTGTCAAATGCAGCTAGGGTAGTTTCCAGCCCCTGACAATAAGAATGACAGTGCCTTTCTCTTTAAACAAACAGCTGGGCTGGATTAGTCATTTTCACCAAAACAGGTGAGAAAATTGTATTTTACATTTGCTTACATTTGACTCACAGGAATGTAAACTCAAACCTAACTGCAAGCTTGGTTAAGTGCTAAACCAGATGCATCCAGGGTGTTGATGCAAAGAGACCTCATCATCAGAAAATCTGGGATTTTTGTCAGAAGACACTTCAGTAATCAAACAGGACCATCAGATCCTTTCCACTCTCTTTCCTCCCCTGAAAACATTAGAGCCAATATATTGTGGGGCGGCATTAGTCATGTTAAATTAGCATATAGATGAGTTCTGGGGGTAGGAAGGAGGGGGAGATAGGTTATGATAACCTGATGCTGTAATGCAGAAATCTTTTGGCTTATATACTGGGCCCCACAGTGCCCTGAGCTTGTTGCACAGGGGAAATGCGGTTTTCCAAAGGGTTGCAACCAGCTTCTATTGTGTGGTTTTACTGACAGTGTTTAATAAGAAAACACACACCCAAGCACTGAAGAATCATGAACCAAGCTCCACAGAATCATCCAATTGTCATAAAAATAATGAGATTCAAAACCCCATATGTTGGGGTTTTTGTTTTCTATCTTCTCTTACTGGATAAGAAGGGCTGGAAATCTCTTTGCTCTGACAGCCAAGATTGTCCTTCTAATAACTTGAAGGGGCAATAAAGAAAAGCATTAGACACTGCAAGTGCTGTAAGATCCATTAGTGGCTCACAACCACTATGGTGTGAAAAGAAGGGCTGCCCAGCTGAGTGGTCATTTTAACATCCTTGAGCCAAATGGGAGTTCAATGGGAAGAATTATGGTTCCTCTAAGTTTTCCCCATCCCATTATCACAAAGTCTGTGCCCATATACTCATGCAGGTATATTTCAGTACTGTCCTCACTTCAGGAGACAAGGCCAGATTCTGGTTGTAGTTACAGCCCTGTACCCCTGAAGCTGTTTCACAGATGGCAGAGGAATCTGGCAATGAGATTCCTAATGGTATTCTCACAGTTGAAGATATGGTGGAAAACAGTTTCATGTTGAGGGAGTGCTACCAAATGTAAGAAATGCAATAGTTCAGCAGCAGCTGAAATGTGTATATACATAGTTCTGGGTTTCTTAAAATCCCCTGGAAAGCTTAATAGGTGCATTTCTTCTTTTTGTCAGACTATGTGATATAAACAGTCAAATACTAGTAACCCTCTTGTTTTGCAGCATTCTCTAGAATTTCTGTAATTGGCAATAAAACTATTAGACAACTTGAACCATTTGGTCTTTTGTGAAGGCTTCAATACATGATAGGTCTCAAATAACATAAGTTGCTGTGCTCAACAGTAACAGTAACAATAACAGTAATTAAAGGAATATACTTGATTTTTCAAGGTATCTCTTTGTAGGAATAAGAATTTTGTGAGATGCATGCTTGCAGTCTGCATTTTTGCAAAAAGTACACAACAGGAGGTTTCTATTTTCTTTAGAATATATAACCAAAGAAAAGGAAAATACTACTGTGTCAGACAAAGACTGAAGACAACTACCTCCTTCAGAATTCTTTCTTTCAGCACAAAAGTGAAATTTCTTTAGTCATATTTGCATATCTTTGGTCTTTTCTTATCAAAATTGTGATGGAAATTCAATTTTTACAAGTGCTATGGGGAATCCGTGCTCAGTTTGCGCACCGGGGATGCTTCCAGGCCATTCCAGCACAACTTGACACAGTACGACGGAACGCTTACCAAACTCTTTGACAAGATCTGTCAGAATGGAAGTCAGGATTCTTATTTTGCCACAGTTCAGGCTCTATCATATTACAGCATCCAAGTCTCAGTAAGTCAGAATAGGATGTAACTTCAGTTTATTCAGCTAGGATGGTGTATATAGTAATTTTGTAATATGGACATAAATTGATCTCTTCTCCTGTTCACCTAATATTACTGCAGCTAATACCTGCTGCAGCTATCCTTGGAATGTAGAATTCTTCAGTCTTGGCCCAGAAATGCAAAGTTAAACTAGCTGTTAAAACCACTAGGCATATCTGATCTGAGATTAAAAATGGAGTTCACATATTGTAAACACTCTCTCTGAACTTTTTTGACTACTGAGTATGTATTATTTATTTCTTATCAAAGCAGAGAAGGGGAAGAAAGAGTAAAAAAACTTTCAATTCACATTTAATACTACAGCATAATTGCTAAGGCAGGGCAGAATATCTCATACATACCTTTTCTATCATGGATGCAGCTTTCTGACTTGTAACACAAGCTATAGCTACCACGCTGTCTTCTGCCTTTCTGATTCTCAGTGAAATATATTTCACTGTATGCTAAAGGATAAAGCTTTGATTGTTCTTAACTTACATAGGATGACAGCTTAATTTTGGTAAATCCTGAGCCTGAAAAATTAAGAAGATGTTTTCTTTCCATGAATCTGAAAACCCAAGGCTGCTTTGCCACAAAGCACAGTAATCAGCCATGATGTATTCTATTAAGCAAAGTTAAGCAAAGCTCTAAGCAAACTCTCACAGACTCTATGAGCTACAAGCCAGAAAAAAACCAACCAAAACACCACAAGAGAAAATGGTTGCAAGTGTGTGTGTTATTTGTTCCCCCTCCCTTTGTGGCTTCAAAGGGTGAAAATGGAAGAATGTGACTGCAGAGCATAATGGGTCAACACTGCAGCTCTGATCGCTGGAGCATACACTCTAAATTTCACGCTACATTAGGTAGATTTTTAAACCTAATCTGCCGCTACGACTGTTTTATTGGTAATTCTATGAAGGTACAGATTTCTTGACAACAAGGGAGACATAAGAGAAGTACTTGGTAATCCACAACTTTGTGACACCCCAGTGACCCAGCAGTCCAGCACATTCAGTGTACCTTGGCTCATGGGGGTGCACCATAACAAGCCTCCTTTCAGCTCTCATTTCCCTCTGTTATGACAGAGAAGGGCATTCATTTAACCAATTACAATATTTTCCTTGGTTTCTCCATAACTCTGATGTATTGATCTAGTAAGGATGCATTCTGCATGGAAAGCTTTACTGATTGGCATAGTTTTAAAACCAGTTCCTGTATTCAGCCAAACACCATTTGAATGTATTGGTTTACTCTGCCTCAGAGCTCTTAAAATGCTGTTCAACAGTACCACTCACTTTTTTGTTTTCCCAATTTAAATTTCTCCAGTTTAAAACAAACCTTGGCTGGAGTGATGTAATTGCTGAGCAAGAGAGCTGTGGTTACTCTTCCTGTGGCTGGCTCTAGTAGTGTTTCAATATTCCACTAAAAGCAGAGCAGCAGCAACAAAAGCAACTGGAACTGCAGAAAAGGCTTTAATATGAACTGTGCATCTCTGCCATGATAGAAGCACTTCTGGCCACCTGTTTGTGGTGAGTAAGCTTTACTGCTGAAAACTATGGGACTGGAGGTTTTGGGTGCCACAAGAGTCAGTTGGACGTTTGGCAGGTGGCTTCAGGGTCAAATGTGATACTAGACATCTGAAGGGAAGAGATTATAATCTTCATGACTATCTCGTCAACTAAAACAAGGCTCAAACCTACCCACAGGATTTAATCTTTGAGAAGTCAACCAGCGATCCTTTCTAACAGAACTGGGAATGGCTGGATTGAACCCTCCTTCAGTAGGGTTCCATGATTGCTTCCATGCAATCTTTAACACGTTTTGAAAACCTTCTCTTTTTGTTCTGTGCTTGTTGTAACCCCAGCTGTCCTATAATAGCATAATTCTTATGGACAAACTTTAATTTACAGTGCTTTTTCTTTCTCTTTTTTTATTGCAATAATTGTTTTACAGACGTTTTACAAAAAATCAGTGTCCTGTAAACTACAAACAGTGGCACAAAGGCCCAGATTGAATAGTCAGGTTGTAATTCAGTCTCCAGGCTGAGGGTTTGCTACCATATCCAAACCCTTAAGCAATATTCTTCAGTGTGGGACATTAGCAGGATCCCTCAATTGAATTACAGCATTGTATTCCATCTGGGACTCGGTATTGTAGTGTACTTAACATTGTACTACATAGGGAGGCATGAGAGTAATGGAATTTTACAGTAATAAGATTTTTTTTATTAAATGAGAAGTAGGCATATAAGATCCCCAACTATGTAACATTAGTGGAGTTTGAAATAAAGACTCTGTAAAACCTACCTAAAAATAGGCATTTTAAAAATTTTATAAATATTGTAATGTGCTGTGAATATACAATAAATAAACACTAAGAACACTAAGTCTTTCTCAAAATGTCAAACTTGCTATGCAGTTTTAGGTGGATTTTCATCATGATAATTGCAATATATTGGTAAGTGATTTTTGAAATGAAGTGTGTGTCATCCCCCCAGTTCAATAAAGTATTTTGGCAAAGCTTTCAATTCATCCTTATAAGCTCAAGTACATGTGCATTTTGCAGATAATTTATATCAGACATAAAGTAGACATAGTATATTTGAAAAAAAAAAATATAAGGTAATTATAAACCTGTAAAGGTTTTTCTGAAATCAGTGCTGAAAGTTATTTTTTATTTTTTATTCTGCTTAAAAATCCATATAGTAGAATAGCATTAAAAAGCAAGTAAAGCAAGTGCTAACATCAGTTCAAAATCTGCTGCTTCACTGCACTGACTTGGGTAATATCATATCAAGTAGTTAGTAAGAAACAAATTAGAATAGCTCCAATTTTTAAAGGAAGACAAGAAGACATAAAAACCAGGCAGACACATCAGAAATTACTCTCTACCATATATTTTTCTTTTAAATTAATATTTCATGATCAGCTAACCAGCAGTCTATTACCTTCCTAATAAAGATATTATAACCAATAAAAAATATTTATTGCCACATTTTATGTTTTAATCAAGGACAAACCCCTCAACATATTTTTCTTAATTCCTTGACATGGTGAATGATTAAGTAGAAGAAATAGCTTTTTATGTTAAAAAGAAAATGCTGTGTGCTGATTAGTTAATTAACACAGCATCTTTTGGAAGTACAATAAATCCAAGGAATCAGAAAGAAATAGAGATAAGAATCTGCAAGATATAGTGTGCTACTCAAATTCTGGATTCACTGTGCTAATATCAGTTTTGTCATTGGCTTCAGGGACCAGAGCTTTCCCTGTAGTCCTCACTGCAGAGATAGGAAATGTAATGGGAACTTAGAAATCCCCAGGGAAGTGCTGGGACTTACGGTTTCCAAAAAACACAAACTGATGAATTTGCAAATGCAAGCAAAATGGGCTATATGGATCAAAATGAAATCTTAATGGGCCCCTGATGTGCACTGGAAGAAATTTACAAGTACTGGTGGGTAATAATTAGGCAAAATGAATTAAGTAGGCAACTTAGTCAGTTCAGACGTGAATTTGGATTCTTCTCTAAGCAAAATAAGTCATGTGTCTTAAGTAGTTGTTATTTAATTTTCTCCTTTCATTGTTGCCATCTTCCTGGCTACTGTTCGATTAATCAGTTTTTAACCATTTCTCAAACCCCAGAAATTTTAACCTTGAGGCATAGACAAGGACTACTACTACTACTTTGACAACACTACTACTAGACAAGGTCTTTACTACTACTATGTTGCTGTTGCTACTGCTGCTGCTACTCATACTGCTCTTGTTGTTGATGTTAATTATTATATGAATACATATTTCTAAAAGCAATAAATTCAATTTGACTAAAGTTTTGGCAAAAGTATTTGGAATGTCTTGGCCTTTGTTTCACAGAAATACACTGGACAGGGTTCCTGATCCTCTGGGAAGGATTGAATTGAGAAGGATTTAGATATTGCTCTCAATTAACAGCTCTTCATGGGACTGAGATGTAAAATACCATGACAGCCTAAAGGATAAGACAAAGTTAAGTATCAGGTTAAAAGAGAAAATATGAGGGATGTGATATTAGAAACTTTCTGTTTTCCTGAGGAAGATGAACAAAAAGAGTTTGCAAGTCTTGCTGTCCAAAAATGATATGCTTCCTCCTTCCATGCAATGCCCTAGGTAGTCACCCTGTTGCACAGCCAAGGGAATGGTGTGAACTTGCACCTCAGGGTTAACCACGGACCACTGAAGGGTGGTGATGATGCAGAGCCTTACGTGCTCTGTTCCGCAGCTGCAGCCACGGGACAGAAACTTCTGGAGGAAGGAAGGCACGTGTGGCAAAAGGAAGCGATGTTGTACACTCCAGTAGCTACATTTGTCAGCTGGTCTGTCAGAGTCCCTAGTTAGAGCACAGTGAAGCCAACAGCCAGTTCAAGTAGAGAGATTTTATCCACTATTAGCTTGGATAAAGGTGAGTGGGTAATCTTGGCTGGTACAGAGAGGTATATCCCCTTTTATTTGCTACTACCTTAGAGTCTTTGCTCAGAATATATTTCCTTAAAAAAACCCCAAAAACCAAACCCAAAATACCACCTTAGGTTTGGTCCTATTAAAAATGGGCAGAAAATATGCACCTGATCCTACATCAAAATTTTTGTATGATCCAGTTTCCCAGTTAGTGATACAGTGGAAAAGTGACAAGATGTATTGTACCACAAATCTATCTTATATACATCTGCATTTACAATATGCAAGTTTAATTCCTTAAGAATTTTTATCAAATGTTAATCTCTCCTGTTGTTTCAGGGTTTGTTGCTCTCCCACAATAAAGATTTTAAATCTCATGGATTAGTATCTTATTTAATAGATTCTAGAGTTAAAATAACAATGATAAAACTGAATGATGTGTGAGGATGAATTCAAAGTCAAATTAAACTGACTTGTACTGCTGAGAAAGCAGAAGAATTTTCTTCCTTTTTTGGTCACACTTCATGTTATTCTTCCAGATATAAGAAGTGTAGAAAGAGTAACTAAATTATTTGCAGCTGTTTTAATAAATGGACTACAGCAGCCCAATACCACATAACCAACTACAATTGCACATACTGATATGCATCTATTGCATATACTGATCACATCTGAAATGTGCTTTTAACATCCATTAATTATTTATTAACCTTTATAAACCGCTTAACAGTGGAATGCTAATATTGAGTGCAATCTTGTGGGGACCAGGGATAATTTTTCCCAGCAGATAAATGGTATTTTCAGCCTGATCATGTGATAATATTGTATGTTGTGAACAAAAGCATAGAGAGAATATTTTTGAATATTCCAGAGTAAAAATTCCCAGCTTATTGCATGCTTTAGTCACAGCTTCATTGAAGGATATAGCTTGGGGAGAGTGGCCATTTTGTACTTAGATGAGCTGCAGTAGAATTCAAAATCTTATTCATATGAGTCCTTTTATAAAAACAATACTTCTTTTCCAAGATGTTATCATGTTTCTAGGACTCTGAATATTCAATACAATGCTCCATTTTCTCTGAAAAAGCTGTCATTCACAAAGGTTTTCTTCTTTTTATATTCCTCTGTCTGGGGATTTTTGAACTGCTTTGCTCTGACATCTGAAGTACAGAGGTATTAGCAGATATCACTATTTGTGAGAAACTAGGAAGTGAACCAGTAGAAAACTGAATTTCATTAATTTCTTCTTAAAGGTACATCTTGAATTTTCATATTTGCAGTAGCAGGGCTGAAAGTCAAAAAGAGTTTTCCAACAGCTTCTATTTCCCTCTCCTCTCCTCTCCTCTCCTCTCCTCTCCTCTCCTCTCCTCTCCTCTCCTCTCCTCTCCTCTCCTCTCCTCTCCTCTCCTCTCCTCTCCTCTCCTCTCCTCTCCTCTCCTCTCCTCTCCTCTCCTCTCCTCTCCTCTCCTCTCCTCTCCTCTCCTCTCCTCTCCTCTCCTCTCCTCTCCTCTCCTCTCCTCTCCTCTCCTCTCCTCTCCTCTCCTCTCCTCTCCTCTCCTCTCCTCTCCTCTCCTCTCCTCTCCTCTCCTCTCCTCTCCTCTCCTCTCCTCTCCTCTCCTCTCCTCCACTTTTGTGATCAGGCCCATAGTTTACCTTGGGAGGAGGAACTAATTTTTATGGTGTCATCTGTAAATGTTTTTTAAATACTACCTACAGTGAAATTAATTCAAGTAGAAGTTCATTCTGAAGCTGAAAGAGCATGTATGATATACTCAGTACTTGCTTTTGCATTCAAGGCTGGTGCAGGCTATGTGTGCAGGACTGACAGCATCCTTGTTATCATCTAAAGGACAGTCCTCAGCAGTCAATCAAAAGCCCAAGGTTGAAAGAAGCTGACATAATGCCCATCAAAGTCTTCTCATTACAACTGATTTCAGATTGTAGGTTGACTCTCCTTGACCAGAATGACTCTGTGGATATTCATGTAGTGTGTAGGGCATTGCTCAGACAGTTGGTAGCCCCAGCAGCAAATTGTGCAACATTCTGTATGGCCAGGGGGTCAGATGAATTCTGGGATCTTCCTTGCACATCCACTGAGGCCAAAGTGTTTGGGCTTCAGTTGTTTCTGTTCTATTAATGAGGGTGATATTTAAGTGCCTCTGAGATTTCATGGGTAAGGATGACTTCTACAATATCTGACTGCCTCTCAGGTTACAAATTTTCACTGCTACAACCTCTACCACTACACATATTTTTCTTCTTCCTGTCTTTTTTCCTGATGTCATTCTCACCTCTTTAAAAATAATCCTACATGCTTGATGTCAGGGTGTCTTGCCACTGAGGATTTCTCTAGACTGTACTACGGAGCAATGCAAAATATATTTTTTTAATACAGCATGTTTACTTCCATATTTTTGTACAATTAACCTCTCAACTCTTTCTGGTTATGCATTTTTCATTTGTAATACAAGAAGCGTTGCGTTGGTATATGTTTTTATTTTCTTATTTTGCAGAATTGCTTTTCCTGAGATTGAGTCAATTATTATTTTGAAAAACAAAGCAGCTTTGTTTTGGGTTTTTTTGGAGGGAGAAGACAATAATAGCAGAACTACACTAATCCTACAATGTACAGGAAGGACCAAAAGTACCCCGAGATTCTGAACATCAGTGTATTTCCCTTGCTGGTTGCATTACAAGGTTGTGTTTATAAAGCTGCAGTTCATCACTTGAAGTGGCATTTTGTAATCTCAGACCAGAGAATTTGCTTAAATTAGGCAACTTTTGTGCCACCTAGCGGACCCTCCTCTCTGAGAAATGTGTCTGGCATTCCCTTTGCTTAAAATTCTGCAGGCCTCTGGGCTTTAAATATTGTAGAAAACCTTCAATAGTAGTAAACTGTGAACTAAAGAGTCAAAATCACATACTTTATGAAGATTATCCTTTGATATCTTTTCTTGCAGTTTTTATTTGGCTGTTTACCCCTTATCCCTGCAGTCACTTATCCATGCCTGGCCTGTTCTATGCAGTGAGAATTATCACAAATGTGAATCTGTATTACTGGAGTTTATTTCTGGCATGCGGTCTTGTAATTTCCAATCTCTTAACACTTCCCTATTTTGGTGCTCTCAACAGATGAGTCCTCAATTCACCCTTACTCTTGGGGTCGTTGAAAATGGAACAAATTGCCGCCACTTTGTCACTCAGTGGAGCTAAGTAAGTATAGAGCAGAAAAGGTGTTGAACCTTCTCAAGTAACTGTGCTGTTAGCTGTACTAGCCACAGCTTTTTGAGCCTTGAAGTCAGTCACCTCCATCTATATTTGGACAGTAAAACAGCAGTAGAGCTAACACGTTCCCAGAGGCTGCAAAAATGAATAGATCCCATTGGCTTCAGAAGGTATTTGAGATGCTGACAATGCCAGCCCATCCCACATCTGATCTCAGGATAACTGTTGTGAGGGTCCTAAGGATTCATCTTGTTGCTGTGCTTCCAGTGATGCACTTCAGACACTAAACCCCAGTGTTCAGCCTAGCCAGACTGGCTCCTATTTGGCAAAGTCTTTGGTTTTAAACTCTTTATGTTAAATATAAGCCTAAAGCTAAGTGCAGAATACTTTCACAGGCAGCAATGGGCAATGAACAGGGGCTGCCAAGAACTGAGAAAATCTGCCCTGAGAAGATCTGCCTGTGTTTGAAGAGTTGTGCAGTTCAGTTACATTAATGACAGAGTTTCACAGACCCACAGAGGACCAGCATGTATGAGGGATCGGTTGCTGGACACAGGCAGTCTGACACATGTTTTTTTACACTACTAGCCAGATTTTCTCCTGCAGTCTGTGTCACAGTGCCATCTGGATACAACTCAAACATTCAGCATCTAAACACTGATGTCAGGAAGAACCAAGTTATGGGTTCTTTTTGTAGCTGTCCTCCTGGCATGCACCTGACAGAGTTTGACAAGTGGCACTGCACTGTTTATTTCAATTAGAAGATCTAAACCCTTCTTCCCCAAATCTTTACTGTACCCAGGGATACTCTATTTGAAAAAGGACTTAATTATTATGATATTCATTTACAAAGACCACTGATTTGAGAAATGGCCCAAATAATAAATGCTGTCAGAATACATATAAGACTATGAGGCTAGCAGTAGTGATGTTTGCTTTGCTAATTGTACTTAATTTACTGTGAAGTTTTTCAGTGGCTCCTGTAGCTTTGAGTGCACTGAGTTGTGGTGCTGCTGTATAAACCAGGGGGAGAAAATTATCAGTGAGGTAGCCCAGTGAGAACCATTTCTGAAATGATCCCAAGTGGCAGATTCTCCAGTACTTTCATTACACACAGCCAATGCCGTGGGTGTCACTCTCCCTGGAGCTCTTGGGAACACCATGGCTACTCACACGGGGCAATGAGGCAGCCAGCAAGCTCCAATCTGCCACTGGGTGCACATGTGAAGACTTTGTTCTATTTCCTTCCTTGTTTAGTGCCTTAAACTGGCGTGTCTCATCATGGAAAATTTCGGATGTGTTGGGCAGGGTCAGAAAGAGATGTCTGTTAGCAGTGGACGCTGACAGGCAGCAATGCTGGGACAGTCACATACCTACAGACCACCATGTGGCTGTGCACATATTATCCTTTTGTAACTGGGTCATGTGGTTACCTGTTATGTCTCACGGGACCTCATGGGAGTCCTTCAAAAGGGAAAACCCTATCTTGAAAGAAAGGAAAAAATCATTTGGGAAGTTTAAAAAAAAAAAAAAGAAAAAGAAAAAGTAGAGCGATAAAAGAAAACTTAGAAAGAAAAAATGGGCAACACACTGAGCCACAACCCCAGCTTGCCTGTTGGCTGATTTTCAGGCTACTTGACAAGGAACAAGATCATGGAATAATTAGTTTCCCTCTTCTTATGCAAGTAAGTGTATATATCCTATCCTCCTTGGTAAATTTTGAATCTTTTACCAGTATCAGCAGAATTTAATAGAAAAGTAGAGATCTCTGAGATATTAAGCAACTTTTATAAGAGCAGGTTGGAGGAAAAAGTTCCTACTGACGTTTGAGTCCAGGCAAAATGCTTAAATCAGGGCTTATGCCTTCTCAGACAGCAAAGCTAAAATCTACAAATCTGTAAACAGTCAAATTCTCATGGCCTTGTTAAAAAAATAAAATTAAGGCCTGTCCTTTTGTCTTTTAAAAGCAAGGTAGGTCTATAGTGAATGTGGCCAGACTAAGTTCCCTGAAATCACTATTTTGATTTAGATTAGCAGAGCTGACAGTGGCTGAACTCTGTTTACCTCCCTGCTTCTTCTCCCAGTAGAACAATGGACTCAAGATATGCAGGAGGTCAGCAATGTTAAAAGCTTTTCATGGATGGACTCATGACCATCAAGCTCATCTGACATCTGAGTGTGGGCTGGAAAGAATCTAGTGTTATGACATATGCCAAGCTCCTCTCAAATGTCAAGGCAGGTGACAGGAGCTATTGCACAGTTTAAACCTTCTCCTTTTTGTCTCTTCTGCCTGTTACCTGTTTTGCATTAGTGAGGCTGACAAGACCCATAATAAGATCACCTGCCTGTTGCTTTTGCCCCTCTTCTGTCCACTAGATAGAGATCAGTGCAGGTAAGGGGAAGAAAGTGGATTGATTTAGATGGATCTAAGAAAAGTGTTCTCATCTGAAACCAGGTGTTCCTAAAGCCTGCCATAAGATTTATTGCACTCTGCATCATGCAGCCCACACTGAGCATTCCTGAGTAATTGGGTTTCTGTATCCTACCATCTGATGGCCACTGACCTCTCCTTGCGATCTCTCTTAAGTGTCTGAGCCTCTTTATTCCATCTCCCATCCCCCAGCCTACCTCTTCTGTCATATCCCAGCAGATACTTTATGACATGTTGCCATGCCAGGAAGCTGGCATGAACAATATTACTCCGCACCCAGCCTGGGCCTACTGTGAGAAATGGTGAAGTATCTGAAGTTTAAGCTAAATAATATGATCTTAACGAGCTCATGTGGGCTACAGATCAAAAGCATAACCAAAAGGTAAAAAGTTCAATCAGCTTTTTTCTGTGTGCAATAAGAATGACCATAGTAACTTTGCAGGGAGTCCTTTTGCAAGATTACTGGAGAAAAAGTGTCTCAAACGGAATGGGTAGAAGGAAATATTTATCTTGAGCAGTTTTGACCTCAAATTAATGCAGAGAAACTGTTACCCACTGCTATACAAATTGAAGCTGACATACCTGTGCAGGTACTGACTATCCTTTTGTCTAGACTCGGAGTCCAATATGGAGTCACTGTAGTTTACATCATGAAATTCACTTTTGTATCAGATCTTTTTTTGGAAATCCCCTGTGTGTTAAAAATACTTGTTACTGGCTTGTGCCAATAACAGCATAACTCAGTTCAGCTGTTCCTCTTGTAAAGAGTCCTAATGATCACTGGGTCTCATTGATTATCTTTTCAAGAATTTATTTTCCAGTCCTTAAGTTCAAAGAACATTCCAGTAGCACCTGTGAATGCACAAGATTGGTTTGACTAAGTAGGAAAATTGAAGGGCACTCGTCTGTGATACTCCCTGGTTGTCAGACTTTCACCGTCATGGTAAACTAATACCTGCAGAGCCAAATAACCTGCAGAACCTTGAAAGAGTTTGCCACTGAGACAAAAAAGGGACCATAGCACTCTGGAAGTTGCTGGAGCTGAAATCTGGGCTTAGCATAGCTAAAGCTCATGGTCTCATTTATCACCATTTAAAGGCATAATCACCTATGTTTTGACATATTTATGCCATAGGTTTACACTGGTCTTTCTCTCTCCAAGCCAGACATGTACTTGGGCTTTATATTAGAAGTCACATTTTGCTGAGTGGCGTACAAATGATCTACCTACACTAGTAAAGGTGTGGTTTGGCTGAGAATCCTTACACCGGACAACTAGAGGAAAGAAGCAGCAGGAAGGCTGTGCTTGCTATGTGACTACATTTACACTGATATTCCTACCCCCCTACTGTGTCACCTCACAGTGTTACAATTGAAACTCATGCTTTCACAGAACTTTTATGTGTAGGCCAGGTTTGAATTCATCAAAAGTCTTTGGCGATCTTTGGTTTTAATGAATACCAAAAGCAGGTAACTTTGAAGGTTAATAGATATTTACTACCCTACCTTGCTGTAGAGACAGATCCTGCCATGCTGATTTAGCTGTTACAACTGATTAACATTTTGATGTTCAGGAAGATATCAGAAGGTTAAACTCAATTAGCAAAAGATCTTGTACTAAAGCTGATCTTTTGTTCATGGCAAGCATCCTGCTGATGTTATTTAAAATCAACAAGTAAGATCAAACAAGAACTGTGCAAATCGCTGGGTTCCCTGCATACAACTATTAAATATTGTCAAACTAAAGGCATTGCTAGACATTGTGTGTGCAAACATTTAAATTTTTATGCAAGTGGAGCTTGTTTCAGGACACTACTAGTAATGTCTGTGACATCCATTATCACAATTTCTAAATGGATTTTTTCTGGTTAAATGCATTTACCTCCTCAAATGTATTGTGTAGACAAAATGCTCCAGCTTCATGAGATAGGGAAAGACTAATGCTTGTTCACTATGTCTTGTACAGTCCTCATGTGATACACAGACTTCTCCAATATCTGTAACCCTTGTGATAACTCTGTTTTGGGTGTTAGTATGTGAGTGTGAGGACCAAACTAGGGCATTCAAATTCCCCTTTTGGGTACTAAGATCAGAAAGCAGTACTGAGGTGCCCATTTTATCTGCTGCTCTAGACAAAACTGAACGTAGGTATTTTGGTAATTTTATTAGAAACATAACTGAAGTGAAAGAGAGGCCATTGTATTAATACAGTGAGAGCTTGCTGAGGCATCCCTGCTAAATATGTGTTCTTAAAATCCTGCTATATTCTGGACAATTTGCAACAACAGCAGTTTTTTCTGCCATTTTATAGCTGTGTATCATTGCCCCTTTCCCCTCACATTTAAACACCATTAATTGGGAAAATGCAAATACCAAGGCAAAAAGGTAAGCATCACAAAAGGTTAAAAGCAGGATTACAACCCTGACTTTCAGGAGAGTAGACTTCAGGCTCTTCAGGGATCTGCTTGAAAAAAAACCCATATGAAATGGCTCTGGAGAGAAGATGAGTCTAAGAAAGCTGATTGATTTTGAGGGATCACATTCTCCAAACTCAAGAATGATTTATCTCTATGCGCAGAAAATGAAGCAAAGGTGGCAGGAGGCCTGCACAGATGAACAAGGAGCTCCTGTCAAAATTCAAAAGTAAACAGGAAGTGTAAAGGAAGGAAGCAGGGGCAGGTGACCTAGGAGGAATACATGGACACTGTCTGAATATGCAAAGACCAGGTAAGAAAACAAGGCCCATTGATTTCAATCCAGTGAGGGATGTGAAGTGTAATAACATCTTCTGCTACGACATCACCAGCAAAAGGAAGAGTACAGAGAATATGCATTCTGATGAATGGGACAGTTCATCTGGTGTCAGGGAACAGCAAATAGGTCAAGGTACTCAATGCCTTCTTCACCTTGGTCTTAAAGGCATGACTGAGCTTAAGGAATCCCAGCTACCTCAGACCAATGTGAAAGTTCCAGAGCAAGAAAGAGCCACCCTCAGTAGAAGAGGGCTGAGTTAGGGGTTACATAAATAAATAGACGTTACATAAATAAATGAATGCCTGGGACTGATGGATACTCTCACATGGTGAATTGAGGTCAACTTCATCTCGATCCTGGGGAAGGTCAAGTAGTGATTCCTCCTGCAAACCATTTCTGAAAACATAGAGGAAGAGGAGAATGCATTTACAAAGAGAAAACCACACTTCACCAACCTGATTTCTTTTGTGATGAAAGGACTAGCTTGGTGATTGAGAGGAGACCAGGGGTTGTTTATTTTGGCTATAGTAACACTTTTGACACTTTTGACACTCAAACATCTTTGTAGACAAATTGCAGAAGTATAAATTAGATGAATGAACACTGGGTGGGATATGACAGCCCTGATTGCATCAATTTGGAGTGCTGGATGCAGTTTAGGGCTTCTAAGGACAGGAAACATTGGAACAAGGCCAGCATAGGACCATGAGGATGAGTAAGAGTGTAGAGCTTTGCATGAGAAGAGGCCAGGAGAGCTGGGACTGTTCCACCTCAAGAACAGAAAATGTAAGGGAACCTTATCCAGGGAGATTGGACTAGTCTATCTCCAGAGGCTCCTTCCATCCTCAATGCTTCTCTGATTATGTGAAAAGCGTCCATACAAATATTTCTGTTGCCATGTAGCAACAATGAGAAAAGATTTAAACACTCTAGAGAAGATCTAGGCTATTTAAAGTTAAACTGTAAATGAAAAACATTCAAAAGCTCTCCTTTTTGTGGCCCGTATTTAACATTAGATTTAACCATAACTGATTTTTGTAAGAAGAAAGTACTGGCTTTTATTTTACATAAACATGTTGTTCACTGAAAACCATGTAGTTATTTACCCTAGGTCTGACAAAACAGAAGCCTCCCATCTCAAAATTAGGGCAGGAAAAGTTTAGTGTGAAGACAAAGTGAAATTCATGGTGCCATTTGTCATTTTTAGTGACGACTATTTGGGAATAAGATACAGACTTTATAACTGTGGCAAACCTGCAGTGAACATTTGGCTACTCTTGTGTACAAAGATTTTGCTTTCTGGCAGAGAAGCACTTTTGTTCCATGGCCTTTATTGAAGTTTAAAAGAAGTGTTGACTTTTCCCTGTATTTCATGCTGTGGAGGGAAGAAACAAACTGCACTCTGAGCTGACCTTTAGGAGATGTTGTGTTGCCTAAAGCTCTGTCATTAAACATAGCAGTGAGCACTAATGTTTATGATAGAATGCTAAAATAGAATCTAGACAATAGGAACCCCTCTTTACTTTTCTGCTGCATCCTGCTGTCCAAATAATATATGTATATTGTCTGGAGTTACTTCGTAATTTATATGTATGGATATATTTTATGCACATAAAGGAATAATATGAACTATCTATGGATGTTCTAAAAATCAAAAGCATTTTTTCAGGACTGGTACTGAGCAGGAACATATGCCTGTGGTTTCAGTACTTCCTTGATGCTTATTTATACCAGTAAAACTTCAGACACTGGTTTCCCTTTTGCCCTCTAAGCATTACGATCAACAGAATCAGGTAAAATAACAATTGAAAAAATTTTCTTTTGCTAAATATCTGCTGCCTTCATAAGATCACATCCTCTGATTTTTTCTTAATTTTTTTTTTGGTGCATTTAAGGCCTGAAAGCAGTGACCTTGTTGCTAAGCAACTGAGATGCTTGGGCCTCAGCCCTGGTGGTTGAGATGAAAAAGGTCAATTAATGTGGCATGCCTGTCCTTATCAATATGCTACTGTGGCACCAACTTTTATTTCTTTACAGTAATATATCATAATAAGTTTTGTAGGTCTTTATACTGCAGATCTCCTTTTGAATAAAAGCATAACTAAGACTTGAGGGTATGTCTGATATAACAGAAAATGTAACCATAAAAAAAAAAAGAAACCCAGAATAGAAATCATCTGACTGCTGACTATCCTGCTGTGCTGCCTGAGGCAGTTACACATTTCCATTGAGTTATTTTATGATCAGGCCAGTATGTTATTGAAATATTATCTCTTTAGCCTTTCTCATTCTGATAAGAAATGACAGGCTCTCAGAACACTAATACACATGGAGAACAAAATATGGAGCTGTGGAGTAAATTCAGTTGGGGCAAGGAACAGCAGCTCAAGTATATTCCTGTAAAAACTTCTTCACCAATCTTGTGTTGGATTTTAAATAACTGTCCTTATTTTTATTCCAAGGTGAACATCAGAAACATTTACTCCTAGTACTAGTACTATTGTTACTACTGCTGCTGCTACTACTACTATCGTTACCACAAAATTTTGTCAAATTATTTAGCAGTATGAAATACTTGCTATATGGAATGTCTTCCATAATTGGGAAACATTTAAAAGGCAGTGAACTGCTCATTACTGGATTTGTAAAGCATTTTGAGAAATGAAAATCCACTGGCTGTTCCTGTTGTCTTCCTCTGCCCATTGATCAGGCTCCTGGCTGAGAACATCCCTCCCCTTCATGAAACTTTCAAAGGTAAACACACCTACACAGGTGTCTGTGGTTGTTGTGGTCACTTTGGGGTCAGTGGGAGACAAAGGCAGCCACCTTCCTCTCTTCCAGAGTGCGTGGTGTCTGGGTTAGTGTGAGCAGGTTCCTCCTCCTTTCCCACATGTACAGGGTAGAATGGAAGAAGCACTCTGGATGCCCCAGGAATTCAGAAGCACTCTCTGCACAATCAGGCACAACCAGTAGGGGAAAGTGTGTGGCATCATGCATTAGTTGGTACTGGGATGAGTAGTACCCAGACTAACTACCATACGGAGACAACAATTTTCACGTGATGATTTGAAAACACAAAAACTGATTTGTCTGTATTACTGATCATTATTTTTGCCCAAATGCTATTAGGGTCACAAGAAAACTTAGTTTTCTATATTTTTGACAATCTTCTCTGCTCAAATGCTGCACTATCAAGAGTGATGCTCAGTGCAGCTGTTAATGGACGGGGAGTGTCATTTTTTGCCTGCTTTTTGCCCTTCCTTCAAGATTATCCTCTTGTGCAGGGCAGGAAAAACACCAGCCTGAGCAAGGTCTGAGTACTTAATTATGTATTCATTCCAGCAGTAATCAAGGATTGCATTTAGTTAGTGATGCTAGTTTCTGTGAGTGATCCATTTTATGGGTAAGATAGCGTGGAAGAAGCTTGGTGAGGATCTTTCTAATGCCTACTAGCATCCTGTTAACCTATCCTTTTCTGCACAAAATAGGAGTTAAGAGCAGGAATGGCATCCTGCTTTTAATCCTATACCTACAGCAGAGAGAAATCCTCCAGAAGACCATTTTGTTGCTGTCAGATGAAAGAAATTCAAACTGTAACCTTTCACATCTTATTTGCAGTCACTTCATGATTTCAGGTACATAAATGTTACCTGGCTAATTACTGTTTATAGATAAGAATAAAAAGAAAGGTCTCATTCCCTATTCTGAAAGTAGGACTATCCCTTCTCTTCCCCATACCTCCTATCCAAGTTAAATAACTTTCTTTCATGAAATTCCTCTTGACTTTACATTAATGGGACACTAAACACAAGGCCTACAGTTGTCACCCTGCTTCAGAGAGTGGGATATCAAATCCCCTCAGTTCTTACACCCCGTGGACAGTATGGCATAAACTGACCTCCAACTAACTTGGAGCGAGGATTCTCAGCTGCTCAGCCCAGTTTCACTGTAGTTACAGAGCTTGTGTGTGTTTTGCTTCCTTGTTTTATAGCATTAATGGAGAAGCAGATGTTGCCTTTCTCCCTGCAAATGCTATATACAGTGAATCATCTTAGTCTCTCTGTAAAATTTCAACTTAATGGAGTCCTGGCATTTGTGATGAGCTGAGGAACTTAATTTTATAGAACAACCTATTGAACAAGCTGTTCTTGGACATTCCCATCTCAACTAAATGTTAAAAGTATTAAAATTCACATTAGCACAAAAGGAAATTTTGCATGGGTAATCCTTTAATACAGTGTTTTATGGCTCTATTAGCTGCACAGCAGCTGGTGACATGATGAATTTAATCCATTAAAAAATTCAGTAAGAGGTTTAAAAGTCAGATTTTAAAAACATAATCTTGCTGCAAGGAAAGAGAACTTCTCCTCAGGGCCAGAGACATGGTGAGTTCACAGTGTGGCAGGTACACAAAAATACACCTGCATGACAGGCTTTCGTATGCTTATGGTTTCACACCTAGCAGAGAGCTTATGGTGATGAAAAACAACTCAGGAGCACACAGGAATTCTTAAAGGAGCATGCTTAAGTATTGCATGTGTCCAGCTTTCTCTCCATCTGTTTTTATTTTTTCTAATAAGGGGCTTAATACTGCAGAGTTAAAAGGTTGCCTTTCTGCTTCTTATATGTGTATTCCATATAAAGATGATAACACAGGAAATATTTACTTCTCTTTTGAAATTTACTACTTGCCAAATCTTGGTAGAAAATTTACTACATGAAGAAGAATTACAGATTTCTGAAAAGCCCCTTGTTTTTCTTTTTTTTTTTTTTTTTTCCATACAAAGACAGAGGTTAGCATGTTTGTGTGCCACATGTGTTTTATAAATGTGCATGAATATACAGTCTTGCCAAGTTCTTATCTTACCACGGTATTTAGTAGCCTTCTTGAGCAAACTCCTATAGTCACACAGACTTAATAAAAATCTGAGCTTCCATTCACTAGTTTTTCTTAGAAGTTTCTTTGCATATGCAAAGAAACACACGAAAACATGAATTAAATTCCTACAGCCTTGTAACCTAAAAAGTTAATAAAAAGTACCTAAAAATTAATTATTATTATTTTAACCTGTGTTATTTTTAGGACATTTTAATTATTTTTGGAGCCCTCTCCCAACACTGCTGGCAGTGTTATTATCATATATCCTTGTTCCTTGCCAGCCTTCTGGAATCAGCCCTTTACAAAATTAGACTGACTAAAATTAATTTTTCTTGTCTGTGCAGTTTCAATCATGATTTCCCCATACAAATATTTCACCAATATTGACATTCTTCTGGATGACTTATTTTGCCAGGCACAAATACATTCTAGCTTCCCTTCCCAAATATTCACCTTTGCTATGTTTCCCTGGGGAAACACTACATGGACTTTTGATCAGGGTAAGCGCATCTCTTTATGTAACCCCACTGGTAATTTTTATTTATTGTACATCTAATTATGATCTATGATGTACTGTTGCACATAATAAAACAATAAAGGGCACTTTAAATAAATAAAAAATCAGTTCTTTAGCCAATCTAACTACACCAAGGAAGATTCCACAGTGCTTTAGTAACATTTCCCTTTAAATCCTTCATCAAGTTTAAGAAAAAATCCAGTGGCATAAAATGTTTTTCTTTTGTGTATCCTACTTATTCTTCCTTCTACCTTTGGAAACGGTTGACGTGTAAGTGAACAAATACTGTATAGAGAAAATGTATTCAGATTGACTGAAAACAAAACCAAGGGAAACACTTTTTTTCTTCATTGTATTTGAAACTATGTGACATAATTTTATTTACTTTTCCTATGACTTCGTGCTTCTTACTCTTCAGCTGGATGCATATGAAAGTAAGCTTAATTACAAAATGAAGTCAATAAAAAGAAATTCCTGAAGAAATTGCATTTAGTAAAAAAAAAAACATACAAACCCCAAAGCCTAACAGGAATGTCTGCTCTCATTTGAGCTAGCTAAAGGCACATCTACATACTCAGCTGCCTGATGTTGTGCAGTAGCTGTGCCCCTACTCAGAATAAATTCATGACTTGGAGTCTCAGAACATCCAGAGATTAATTGTTAACTGGTATATTAGAAATGCAGAGAGATTTAGTCACAGGAAGCCATTATAGTATTCAACATCCTCTTACCTTGTTTATGGGGGGGATCTCTCATAATTTACTTTCTGATCACTTGGAGACTATTTCACTAAATAAAGCTCATGTAGGTGCTCTATTTTGCATCTGCTGCATACATCCACTGTATTAGAGAGGCACCATGACAGCGCCATTCTTATATTTTAGGAGAGCATTTTGACATGAAGGTGTGTAGAATGCTGCACTGAAGAGTTCAACTTCCCTGCTGCTTCATGGTGTCTAAACTGGGGGATGTGGTCTATGTGTGCATGGGGGGATTATGGGTGTCTTAGAGTCCATCCTGGCTCTACACTTGCTTTACTTACACTTTTATGGCCATACCTGACATTATTTCTCTGTTACCATTGCCTCTCTTCTGACTTACTGTCACATCATTTGAACAACTGCCCTCAGTGCAGTGAGTTGGGTGGGTCATTATAGAAGTATGTCTTTATTGATCTAACCTCCAGAGTGTGGAGGTTATTAGGGTGGTATATTTAATAATCATGAAACTTGTACTTGGCTGTCCTTAAAGAAATCCTGAGATTTGCAAAGGACAAAGATAATCTTTAAAAAAAAAAAAAAGAGAGAGAGAGAGATCAAAATAGAAAGTAAAAACCACACATGCTCCTAAAGATCTCTGCCATGCTTTTCCTTAAAACCTATTTCCAGATAAACTGCTGTGAAGGTTACAACACTAGCTAAAAGAACACATTGTCCTTTGTCCCCTAAAGTGCTCTGGTTGTCTAAAGTATATCAATTTGCGTGGCTTTTTTGGTTTCTTGATTACGTGGTGTACAGTGCAATTAACATCTCCAAAAGCACAGAACAAACTTCCTTGAGATGAATGTAATTACCATTGAAGTAAAAATCTAAATTCAAACTACTCTTAATCACCACATGCAGTACAATTAGTAAAGAGAGAAATAACTTATTTGCCTGTTTAGAGTAATGAAATGTGTTATAATACATCCTTAGTCATAACTTATACTTAAAATTAGGTTTATCAGAGTAGCATTTACTAGCAGCCTTGATTCCTTTTTTTGTTATTGCAGTGTGTATCACAGATGGCTGATTTATAGACATTCAAATAGCTGACTGTTTTTCACACTTACAGTACCAATGATTTTTAAAATAAGATTTTGATGCAGGGAGCAAAAACTGAAGAAAGATTTAGAACACAAAGAATAATTCATTCACAGAATGATTTGCATATATATGTAATATATACATGCAGACACATACAACATAAATGCTTTGCATTTTAGAACTGTGAAAACATGGATAAAACATCAATTAATAAATGTCCACGTCATATCTCTGAAGTATACATTGTTATTTCACTCACATAAATAACAGAAAAGAGTTTATCAAATGTAAATGGGTGGTTCTTAATGTTTTTATTATTGAGACACACAATTTAAAGTGTTTACTGTGTAGCATAAAAGTGTGTGCCTATAGGCAATTTCTGAAAGCATGCATTCTATCGACAATAATAAAATATTATATCTTTTATTTTGTTACTGGAAATGGCCTGATAAGGAGAAGAGCATTTTAAAGATTTCTAATACCTCTTATTTGATAATGTCAGTTAGCTTTCTTCCAAGTTTAGATTGTGCATTCTTTTGAATCTTTAATTTGAATCATGTTTGAATTGGGCAAAACAGATTTGTCTGTTTGGCAACTCCATTTTGTGTAAAAACTGCAATAACATTGTGATATAAATTAACACTACAATTTCATCTATCACTTGTTTGTCATTTAGCCAGTTACTGAAAAAAACATTTCTAACTTTAAGAACACACATTGTCCCTATAAAATTTACATAAAGACAAGGTAATGGATTTGATTTGACAGAGGTCATTGACCGAGCAATCTCAGTGCACTACACTTAAAGAAGAACTCTGAAAGAAGAGACAAACATGACTATTCATACTACTTTGTGCTAGCAGCTTCTCAAGTGGGCCTGGAACAAACAAACAAAAAAGACTAAAAAATAAAATAGAGTAATAAAAATCCCAAACTGTCTAGAAAAGACAGTCCAAGGTAGTCTAGTCTTCTACAGGACACCTCAGCAATGGGATGCCTTTATTATCTGCTTCTAATTTGTGATGTCATTTTGCTATAAAATTAATATAAGCCATATTTTAATAAGTGAAGGACTGCAAAAAGTCACATAAGGAAGGAGAAACAGGGCTTAGGAGTTATTTAAATGACCATATTTCTCTCAATTTCATCATTCAGATAAGTAATTAAGTATGTGCAGCCATCACATTCTATTTGAACAGTACCTGCACGTTGCCTCAGCACTTACTGAATTCTTTACTGCGGATGTCCAAGCATGTGAGTAACAGGGCCAGGAATATGGGTTATTTCAACCTTCATGACCACTTGGAAGGCAACCGGTATTCCTTGTAAGTTTTGGTTGTCTTCCCTAGAACCACCGACTTCAAAGACTACTGAGCAGCTACGAGGGACACAGCCAGATGCTCCCTGCAGTTATGAATGACAGACTGGCAAGAATATGTTTCCATAATCTCTGTTTCCAGCTCTTTCACTTCCAGATGAGAGGAGCGGGGGGTGATCAATGATTTGAATAGCCTTTTTGTCCGTGCCCCATCACAAATAACCTTACTTGGAATCCTGCAGTCTAATCAGGCGTGTGTGGGAGGTTAGTGTTAGTTTTGCCATCTGTAAAATTAGGATGTTAATATTTCACAATAACCCCATTTTATAATGATGAAACAAGCAGTTCTTGAAACATTTTTAAAGGGAATAAAGAGGTTATAAAAGTATTAATTGCTGTTACTAAACAAGGATTCTGAGGTGAGCAACTTCCATCGGTATAATTTCAAAAACATTTAGCAACAACTTCTCTATGGGAGCTGGAAGAATATAATTCATAAAAAAGGTGTGGAAATACTACAGCTAACTAAGAGAGACTCCAAAAAGCTGTTTTACTTTGGGAAGAACTGCAAGCCATCAGTGATAAAAAGGATCTTTTAAGTTGTCAAGTAAGGCCAGAAAGGTATTGCAGGGAAATAAGAGCCATCCTGGAAATGGTTCAGAAAAGAGAATGTGGAATCTCCCACCTGTAAAGGGACAAACAAAGCAAGTAATGGAAAAATGAGAGCTGACATGTGTGTCATATGTGAAGAAGACAGAGTGGATAACAAGAACTGACATGTGGGAAGATGCCTTTGTCAAATTGCCAGAAGTTCCAGAGCTGTGACACCTTGCTGAAGGCAGATGAGGTTGGGAAAGATGAATGCACCAAGCCACCTTTCAAAGGTCAAGACTTTGCAACGGCATTGATGAAACACTGCCGCGGCTGCCACACAATCTAGGTAGGGAAAGAAAGCTTTCATTCCTTCCTGCAACACAAAAATTGAAGGGAAATCTAATAATTAGCCTATTACAGGATAGTCAATCATTTAACTACTGAAAATCAGGGGAGACATATTCTAATCTCATTTCACTTGAGAAATCCTGTTGCCTTTATTGGCAGAATTCGTGCCACTGATGGGAAATCTCTCATTCTGACTTCAAGAGCAGTTGTTCTCTGGCGACCTGATTCATTAAGTTAATGGGACACTTTCTCTTGAGTCCTCTGAGAATAAGATCTGTGCACTGATAAATTTCAGTAGTTTCAAAAGTTCATCTAATCAAAGGTGGTCTGAATGTCTTCCATCCAATTACTGCACCAAAGACAATCAGTTTCATAATACTTCCAGATACTGCTCTTTCAGCTGGGCCCATCAAGCCAGGAAAACCAGTTCCTTGCACTTTACTGTACACCTGTATCCTTGCCTGTAGCTCCTGACAACCCAGAGAAAAAAAGGGCAGGATATGGGGAAGGGGAACAGTGGAACAGTCTCTGTTATGCCAGCACAAAGAAGTGGGGTTAAGAGTTTAGGAAAGATTTGGAATCTGATGTCATTTTGTTTAAACCACTACAATCATTCCTGGATTTTGAACCACAAAATGCATAATCCTTTTCTGTGAAAATTCCATATTTTCTTGTCTCCCACGGCATCTTTGTCTCAGACACTGGTTCGGTGCTTACTTGTCACTCTTTCCTCACATTTTTTACCTTCCTATCCTTGGTGTCCACTTGTTTTTCCTAAGTTACTAATATATGGAGTTTATTCCAAACAGTTTCTTTGTTGATTTTCTTCTATTATCAGGGATGTTGTCTCTTTTGTGCACCTACACTATCCACGACTGCTGCATTTAGACAGCTACACACGTCTGAGGCACCCTCTCCTGATTGCCAAAATGTCAAAGTGATCTTTGCTTCTAATACATGATAATTCATTGTCCTTACATTCCAAACTATGACCAAGACACTACGTTTTGGTATGACTTTTATGATGTCTAATATACTCACATGATATACAGGAAAGGTCTTGCAATAAAAGCAGTAATCCCCATTTCACCAATGGAAACTCAATCAGCAAAACCCACCTGCTTTGTACTTCCCTAGCATTGGTGATTAGATTATGTTAATGGCAGTGTAGGGGAGAATAGGTTATCTGAAACTGATATGTAAGCAGTCTCACTGTTTGTAGGAACCCAGTGCAGACTTCATGGCTCCTTGTCATACTGCTTCAAGTTGCTTGTCTTTGTCTGCGGCACTGGGCAGCTCTGATTTTCTTGAGAGGCACTGGAAACTAGGCAGAGCACATTGGAAACTACTGCTGCACAAAAACAAAGGGAAGGTGCTTTGCTAGTCAAATTTGGCTGTTCAGATTGCTAAGTGCTGGTGGGCGTGAAGATGGCTGTACAAAAGATGGGATAAAAAACCATCATACTGCATTGGTCTTCTTCAGCACTGACTGACTGCTAATCTTTCCCATTTCAGTGCACCTGATGGAGATGAGAGATGGAACAGCTAAACTGCTCTCAGTTACAATGGGTGACCTCACTGGGGTCATGTGCTTGGTCTGAGTAATTGTCTACGTGTTAACAAGACCTGTATTTAAAGGAACAGAGAACAAAAGGGGTAAATTGCCAAAATTTATCTGCCTATACTATCCATTCTTGCTAGGGACCAGCTAGAGCAAATGTTCCTAATTCCATCAAGGGCATTTCTTCCGTTTAATGAGCACATAGGAAAGAGAGGCATTGTTCAAGTACAAGGGTTCAGTTTGCAGCAAGCCACAAATCACATTTCATTTATCAGGCCTACAGATGACAGGATATCATCAAATCCCCTGAGAGTCATATTCATTAAAAAGAAATCTTAAGTAATTACAACAATTAATTGACTTGAAACAGTTTCGGGTGGAGAAGGTTTACATAATTCATTTGCCAGACAAAACAAGCCTTATGAAGTCGGGGCAACATATTATTTAGAAGCATCCTCCCCTTCCTGTCGTCTTGAAAAGCACAGGATAACACCAAACACCTGGAGACAACTGAAATAGGCAAACAAACAAGCAGAAGACAGGAAAAGAACCTGAACTTTTATAACTTTATCAAAGGGATAATGTTTCATTGACCTGCTCTGATCATTACTTAGAAATTGGAGAATAAAACATTCTCCCATTTCTCCTTGTTTATTCTAAATAGGCAGAGGATTTCTAAGGATTAATTATGTAATAATAAAATTGGAAAACTGCACAAATTAAATCACTTCACACAGCCTCTGTACAATGCAAACATAATGTGTGTCTAGTTGCAAATTTATGCTGAATCTTCCTCCTGGTTGTGAAATGTGCAGACTTATTTTGCTGCTTCCTGTTGATTGATCCTGAATTTCTAGACATCAGAATGCCATTCTCATGCCCATACTATGAATAAAAAGAAATATTCCTCAGATGAAACCTATTATGCTATCCACTATTTTCTTGTGTCCCCTAACCTGCCTGTTTCCCAGTTTTACTTCTTGCTTTATATTCATTTTACACAGAGATTTTTCCTTTTCCATGTGTGTTTAGGCTCTAATACTCATGGATTAATGGTATCAATCCATGAGTAGGGCTTTTAGGTATTACAGCAAACAGGCATAGCACTGAGATTTCCACAGTAACTCCAACTTCTTGTCCTGGATCCTGGATCCTGTCCATGGCAGCAGCCAGGATTTGGGCTGCCTTAGCTGGTGGGACAGGGCTCTTCCTCACAGCCACCACCGTGCTCTGCCCCTCACAAATAGGTATGGGGACCTGGGCAAGCTGCAGCTCTCTGATGAAGGGAGCTTCTTTCTCTCCAAAGCCCTTGAGGGAGACGGATCATTGTTAAAGAACTATACTGATTTTTTAATATGTACTTTGCTTTGTTTAATAAAAAAGGAGGCAGTGTCCTAACTGGTGTGATCCAGCCTCTTCAGTCACACAGGTGGAGATCAAATGAAGTCCAGAGCAGCGAAGGCCTTTGCTTTGTCTAAGTGGTTATTGCTGGACGATGCTGCTGGTAAGTGTTCATCTACACTGCCTGTGAAAAGAATAAAATCCATTTTGTGTCTGTATAATTCCATTCATCAGGTACTGTTTGATTTCAGGAGACAGTCCTTCTATAGCCTTCTGTACTTCTTTTTCTTCTCAATTCTTTTAAGGCATTCACAAATTAAAATGAAGAAAACCACAACAGCACTTCTTTGGAGGCTTCAGTTTTAAAACAGAACAAAAGAGAAAAAAGGCCTGGAACAGAAAACATCTTTATTTTTGCAGAGAAAACTCAAGGTCAGCAGCCATTCCAGAAGGTTTATGGAAAAACACTGCAATTCTAGACTGTGGGTTCAGAAGTAGTTTAACTCCCATTGAAAGGGTGTGGGACAAATTCCTCCCTTGCTGAGAAGACAAAGAGGTTTAAGAAATGTATGTAAGTCAAAGAACACATAAAATCAAAGTAATACAAAAAGAGAAAAAGGACTGCTTGGTGTAATTCACCTTTGCCAAGTATAACCCTGACAGAAGAGGCAGCTTTTCAAGTGGTGTAAACCATTGTCACTCTGCTGACCTCAGTAAAGTTGCTCTGTCAGGGGATATGACCCTCTTGGTAGTTCTCAAGGCATAACAATAATAACTAAAAATGTAGAAAATTACCTAGAGTTATTCACATTTTTAATATTGTGCTTCATAAATCCAAAATCCATGGAACTCAATAGGAGATTTTAATTTAATCTATCAGTTTTGCATTGCCACGTTCAAACTAAGCATGAGTCTACAGTCATGTTACAAACCCTAAAAAAATAGTGTTTGCAATGGAATTGCTAACAGATCCTTAACCATAGTGGTGCTAGGGAGTCACTATAATATTGTAAATAAGGTGAATAGGTTCTTATCTCATTTCACAGCTGAGCAGTGTATTGCCAGATAAATCAAATCAGGGTAAACGGTTTCATCTAATAAACTGGGTCAACATATAATGTATTTTTCAGGTTTGCACTTTCATTGATTCTCATTTGATTTAAGAAGAGATATTTCAGTTTGTGTTTACAACATTTTAAAATATCTCTTTTGCCCCTTCTCTAGAGAACAAGTAAACAAGAGAGAGACTATGCAAGCTGGTAGCATCACAATACTGTCAAGTTTTCTCTTTTCTGTAAGTTCTGCTTTACATTTTTATGCATCTGGGAGAGAGTGGGGGTATGGAATGAGGGAGTTACTATCTCATATCTGCATTTTCTCAATAATGTTTTAGTGATGTTTGCTAATGTATCATTCATTAACCATCAGCCACTATAAAAAACATAATCTATCTCACAAAGTGGACATTATTATCGCATTAAATCATTTCACAATATACCTGAACGGTTCCACATGAGGGGCCTGGCCTGACTGAGCTCAAATGCCTTGGGGGCAAACTCTTCAGTAGTAATGAGATACGAGGTCTGTCTGTGATGAATATGATATTACTCGTGTCAGTGGCTGTGGACTGCACCCAGAATATTTTTTCTTACAGGTTTTTTTTTTTTTCCCTATTGCAAAGGAACTCAGGCAAAGCACTATTAACCCAGTAAATGAAGCTCTAAAGATCACAGAGTGTGCCCATTAGTCGACAAGATTGTGACTAATCCAATTTTTCTTGCAGGGAGCAATTCGAATGCTTCTGTAACATCTGGGGATGGCAGGGCTTGCATTACTGATGAAGCTGGATATTTTTTCTTCTACCTTTTTCTTCATAGAAGAACAATTATTGCACTTACTTATTCCACTGCTTCTCCCCACTCCTCCACATTTTCCCTCTGACTGCTTCTGCCCTGATGACCTCTTTGAAGATGGGTAAAATAATATTCCAGGCTTGACAGAAGAACCAGAAAGGGTGACTGTGAATGAGGCTAAAAAATATATCCCTTGTGTTTATTGGACTGTGGGCAGAAAATGTGCTTGTTTAATGAAGAAAAAAAAAAAGAATTAGGTTCCCTCAAAACAAGAATAAAAAGGACCTAGAACACTTATCATTCACCACTAATGACATGCTGTCTTAAATTGTCCCAGAACTGAAAGAGAATGTCATCTTGCTTCTACTTTGGTAAAACCATTGACTATTACTCTTTGAGTGACAGCATTAAACATCAGGAACAGGAAAATTCTGCTTTTCTGAATTATTTATTGCCAGTTATGGAATTTTATTCTAATATATAGTGCCACTGAGGACAGGCTGGAGCAATTTTGATTCAATATAACGTCAAAAAATGTTTTACAATAATAAAAAAACCTATCAAATTCTGATGGCTAACATATATAGATTTTAGAGGTTGATTTTCCTGTGTTCAGAAATCTTCACCTGATCAAAGATGGAAAATATCCTAAATATCAAAAGAGTACTGTTCTTACCGGTAGGATGGAAGAGGAAGGACGGTTTAAGGCCAGTTGGCTGTAGCTTCATTTACAGAGTTGCAACATAGGGAAGAAGTTCAGGGATAGAAAATAAGTCAGGGAATTCTGCACCTAACTGCTTAGATCTTTGATTGAAGAAAGTTATTGTTCTCAAAATCAGCTGCAAGCCTGTGAATTTTAGTAGTGGTTATATTCGGTGTTTCATGCTGAATATCTCTTGTGTATCTCCCCTGTAAAACTATTTTGTTGAGTTCCACACTGAGAATTAAAGTTTGTCCAACATTCAGAGCAGCTGAGCTAGAGCTCTACTTCTCTCATCAGCTGCTATTTCATTTTTGTTATTTTATTACAGTACCACACACTGTGGCTGTATCTCTGCGGGAAGTATTGTCTCCAACATATCACAGGTAGTCCAGATTCTGGAAGCAGAAACACATTTTTCACAACATATTTCTTCTTCTAACTGAAACCAGAATCCAGAGTTGTACATAAACAAAAAAGAACGATAAAAGGTTTCAGACTATGTCTTTTCTTCTCTTTTCTAGAGTCACAGGGTGTGATGAGGACTCTGTCAGCTGTCAGTAACAATTCTACTGTGGCTCACAGCATTAAATATCTGGAGAATATCACCAAATTATTTGATCAAGAGTCCTTGAAGAGCTGGTGCTAATGAACATGAGGAGATTCATAAAGGAAGTGAGAGACTAAGATCAGCATTTGCTAGTATTTGTAACAGTGTAAGTATAGCAAATAGAAAAGGGTAGAATATTTGAAGGTATGCTAGCCACCTAGATGTCTGGGCCATTATGGCATGTTAATTTAGATAAACAGAATAAAGTTAGAGATGCAAAGAATCACAGAAAAAGTAAAAAAAAAAACAGATGGGGGAGTATTTCTTATTTAGAAGAGTTGAGACAAAGGAAAGGTTCAAGGCATGAAATATCTTTGATGCTATCAGTCCAGCTGAAATACTAAAACCTGGCAATGCAGACAGTGACTTTCATCAAGAGGAAATGGAGAGAAAAGCAACACAAAAAGGAAATGCCGTTACTGTCTTTAGGAAGCTGTAGTTTAGTTTCGCAGAGAAAAATCACATTTAATTTGAGGCACTATTTATCATTCAACAAGAAGGCAAACCATGAAGTCTGCAGTATTTTGTTATGCAGTTAAGAAAGAATGTAGCAAAATATGCATTTTGTTACAATCCCCCTGTCAGGGCTTAGCCTAAGTAAATTACATATATTTTGAACTCTTCTTTAATTACCTGTGTAGTCTGGAAAATCTGTTTCTCCGGTTTGAGATTACAGGGAAGCTTAAGGTAGGTACTGCTGAGATGCATACATTATGTATAACCAATACTGGTAGCTGAAGTTAGAGTGAAGCCCTCCAAGTCCACTCCAAACCAGCAACAAAACGGCTCTTGGACCCACTGAGCAGAGATTTCACAGGCAGATTCATTTTGGCACTTGTCAATGTGCCCATCTATTTCTGTTGCTCTTGGGTGTTCCCTGAAACAACCAAAACAGAACCCACCCAGTGGTGTGACAGGATGATACACAGAATGAGGCTATTGCCATGCCACTTTCCAGAACAGATTAGCCAGGAACTTGGCCAAATGTGTCTTACATGCCTTTCCTGACAGATGCATGCATGTAGTATTGAAAAGGAGTCTGCAAGACAGGGAACGCTTGTGCTTGTGACTGAAGTGATTAAGTATGCAGGTGTTTGTTGGATTAGGCCTTTAAAGCAGATCTTGCCTAACGGCCCTAAGTGTTATAGATGTAACTCATGAATCAAATGGAATTAGTAGATGTATGATCATGTTACAGCACTGGCAGAAGAGAGGTACTTATTTTTGCCTTTGAAGCGATAACAAACACCATAAATTTTAATGTCAACTTTAGCTATTATTATCTCAGCAATTTAATTTTATTTAAATAGTTTAATTTTTTTTTGGTTGGTTATTTGTCAAAAGTTACCTTTGACTTTCTTTGGAATAGCTGAATCTGGTAAGCTGTCAGCTAGCTTGTATGAGGCCATAGCAAAACTGCTGTTGACTTCAATGGTATCAGGTTTTCACTCACAGCTTCCAGCATGGTTTGAACTGACATGCAAATCCAAATTCAGCTATAAGATGACAGAAGTAGGATTTTTTCAGCCTACAGATTGCTAAACTGCCCGAAGCGTGCTACTTTCTTATGTATATGTCTATAAAAACATTTTGAGAACCTTTGTTGTGCCTGGGTAATTCCAGCAGTGATAGAACTGGAGAATAGTCCTTGTAGACAGTGTTTATTACAATATATGTAATTGAAAATCAAAGCCTTAAAAGCTGTTTTGGTGGTGGGTCATCAAAAATTGACCAATGGTATAATTCAATAATTGTGAAGTTTATTTTTTCCACTGGTATTTATCATCATATTTTATAATTGACACCTGGTACACTTTTGCTGTATCAAAACCTATTGGGTTTTCTTTTTTAAGTTTCAAGAGAACAGTTGCAACTCACTTTGGTATTGACTCCAAAGCATAATTTTACATTTTTCATGTCCAAGCCTTGAAATACTTTCTTGATAGTTAAATTGGCAATAACTGCAGCCACTGCAGGGTCCTGAACAGAACCTAAGGGGTCACTGCACTACTAAATATGCTTAGACATTAAACTAGTAGTTACTGAATTTTACTGCTAACAATTTTATCACTGCAGAATGTTATTTTAATGCTTCTAAAAAAACCACAAGTATTTGGGAATAAACTGTGTCCCAGCTATTGAGGTACAAGAGTATTCCTAAAGATGGTTCTTAGGCAAACTTGGCAGCATGGAGCTGGGAATAAAAGCTGGGCGGCACCAAGGCTAAATAGCTCCATCTGCCACCATGCATCTCAACTAACATTTTTCAGGTGACCCTGTTAGGGCACCCATCCTAGAAATAAAGTGCTGCATAGGCAATAGGAACCTTTCATGCTTTTTTTGAATTGGCCTGGTAACAGTATAGCTACACTTACTGCTACAGGTAAGTGGGTGTGTGGAATTGCTGTGCTTTAGCCTCAGCAGCGTAAAGTAATCTATTTCAAAAGCTACAGTTAAGAATAAGCACAAAACTAGCATATTTCCCACTTGACTTCAGTGGGAACCTTTTTCTTCTTCCCTTGAAAAAAAAAAAAAAGACACACTGTATTTTGTTACCTAATATTGAAAAATGTTCTTCTCTTCAGTTAGAGGCATTGGAAGTTAGAACAGGAGTCACAGGACAGCAGGTGGAAGGGAATATTTAGGAGCGCTGTTATCCAGAGTTACAGGCAAATGGCTTTTCAGATGTTGTGGCATCAGTGTAAAGCAGCAACCCACATGAAAATGATCATAAAGGAATGATCACAAGAGATATGCAAGAGGAAAGCAGTTAGACTTATGGGATGCAGTTGTGCTAAACTAATGGGAGCTTCACCCCTTTTTTCAGGAATAACTACAGTTCTCTCAGTGTTATCTCAAAAAAATGATTGAGTGAAGTTTGTACCTGATTCTGACAGGGCTAATGGGAAAAGAGGCAAGCAACATATTTTTAAATGATAGTACAGTAAATGGAAGTGGATCTGCTCCTGTAGTAATGCTCTATTAATTAAGATCATCAGGAGGCATGAGGAAGGAGAAGTAGAAGAGACGGAAATGTTTAAAAAAATTATTCAAGGTATTATTTATGAGTTCTATTTCTAGGACTGCTGCTAGTGTGGTACCTCTCTCAAAAATAAATGATGGAGACTGGTGCTGCATAATGGAACAATTTACAAATAGAAATGAAAGAAATGTTTATAATTTTGACCTCAGCGACTCCAGTAAGATCAGTCCTTTGCTGGTTTAATATTGTTTCACAGTTTGTGCTGTTAAATCAAAAGGTTATCTATAATACATCTGGCACTATTAATGCAAAGGATCGGGGGTATTCAACAGACATTTATTCATTATTAATATAGATAATAAAGGATCATTTATGAGGTTACAGATGAGATTTTTATCATCAAAAGCTTAAAAAGGGAAATGTATTTTTGCTCTAGGACAGAGATGAAAAGAGTCAGTAATGGGAAATGTAAAAGTCAACATGAAACTGTCAAATTCATTCTTTTCCTGAAGACAGCTAGGACTTGATGGCAATGAATGAAAAACAAAATAAAATTAAATGTTTTTGCTGTAAAACTGCTTTATTGACAGGGAGGGGCTTTCAGTGGCAGTGTGGTTTGCTTTGTTTTTATCCTTTAGCAAGACAGTTGTGATGTTTTTCCCTCATACAGCTGAACTTCCCAATGCTTTTTAAGAAGACCTAGAGTGGTAAAACATACCTGTGTCTCAAGAACTTCTGGAAGCTGTTTGAAATTGAACTTGACAAGAGTGGAAGTCAGAGCTCTAAGGGTCCTTCATTTTTGGGTACAGACATCCCACTTGTATGTGTTGTGTTGTAGATGTGTAAATCTGTGCCTTCAGGTGGTACAATTGCAGTTAGTAGTAGAAGGATATGCATTTGTGAAACAGGAGTAACAAGAAGGGAAAAATATTGAATTTTTTGCTGTCTTGTAGTTGCTGGTATTACAGAGGTAGAACTACCCCCTGGTGCTATTGAGGTGGCTTATGAAGTGACAGAACTTGATTCATTGAGCCAGTGGAGATTTCTTAATATCACAGGACTCATAACATTAGTGGAGACTGCCCCCTGCATTCCCAAGGCTGTAGTTGCCTAGTGAAGTATTGCCTGTATGAATGGTGAATGCAGGGATATTCAGAGTTAAGGCTAAAATTCTCTCCTCGTTTCACCTATCAGGCTTATCTAGGGCAGTTGCTTGAATCGGCTTCTAGGGTTCTCAGAACATTCAATTATCTTGTTTCCCATATGATCTGCAATACCCAAGGGTGGATTTGGAATCTGATGAAGTTGTTTCTGATCTGAGGGTATGGACTGACCAGTCTGCTTGAGATGACCTCAAATCCTCACTAGGAACAGCGGTATTAGTAAAATAGAAATAGTTGCATCGGAAAATTAATTTCATTACTTAGATAATTTGTGTTGTCTAGAGTTTGGGTACAATTCTGAAAATCCTCATTTGCGATCCCCTTTTCCCTTGTTTGCTTAGGCCTTTTCCATGCCAAAAAAAAAAAAAAAAAAAAAAAAAAAAAAAAAAAAAAAAGAGTCTGTATTCCCCTTGGTATTTGTGAGATCTTGCAGAAATTGTGTAGCCTTTTCTCAATCTTGGCAGGCATTACAGAAATGAGCTAGTATGAGTTATGTGATCCAAAGGGTTTTGTTTGTTTGTTTTTAAGTTTCTGCCTTTTTGCTCACAATCTCATTGAAAAAAATATTCGAAGGATGTGGAAAACCAGCCCTTTTTTGAAACTTGATGCAATCGAGAAAAAACAGCATCATTATCTGGATGTGAAAACTGGATCCACTTTCCCCTTCCTCCAAACCAAATAGGGTTTGAATGTTTTACATTTGAAAATGTGAATAACACTTGAACATAAAATAAATATTTTATAAGCAAACAAATTAATTTTCCCTGAAGGTGAAGAAGGGAGAATAATCCCTGGATGAGTTTGAGAACTCAGATTCTTCATCACTTGTCAGAATTTGTTGCAACATGACGTATCACAGGGCGTCAATGAGAAATGGAGCAGGCACAATGGGAATTTCCTTGTCGAACTTACTTTCTTTTAGTTGGCATTCCAGCCTCTAACTCAAACATGATGACAGGTAAGCCCTGACTAATCTAGCAGAACCTTACAAGTTACCTCCCCAGCTTCCATTTCAGCATTTTATAGATATTACTGTTACCATGAGTTGGCAGGATTTAATTTGCATGTGTCTCACTCAGCTGCTTTTCCGCAAAATCCACTAAACTGAGTTACTCATCTGAGTTACTGGAAAAGCAGCTGTAGGGTGACCACTCTTCAGGCTCTGATGTGGGATTTTTAATCCTTACACAACTTGTAAAATCTTGTAAAATTGATCTTCCTTGAATATATGACACAGAACAGAAATGTTTGTAAACAAACATTTGGCTGCAGAACTTCCCTGGTATTGCAGATGAGTTTTAACTTTCGATTAACCATTAGTTTATATAGACAACAGAGCATTTTGAATAACATTTATTTAGACAGTTCATCAAGATTTATAAGTTCCTTCTTTCTCACCTCAAGTCTTTAACAGCAATAGATTAATATATTACAGAAAGTCATTGTTAATCCCAGGTGCAGCATATTCTGCCAATGAACAGCTACATATCTAATTAAAGAAATCACCTTAGCAACATCTGTAGTCACTCCTGGATGCTGATGGAGACCTGTGAACATGCACAGATGACCTCCAAGCTGCAGAAGCCATGAGAGGGCATCAGAAAGACAAAGAAGCAAAGCAGCTGGCAAGTTTAAGAATGTGCGCTTATGTTTTAGCTGGGCAGTGCCCTGTATTTCAGTCACAAAACATTAAATCCTACATGACATGAAATACAGGTGCCAAGGTCTTTTCTATCAAAGGAGCTTCTTAAAATTCATGAGAAGCAATCAGAAAGACTTTATATGTGTAGAAAGTGAGGAGAAAGTGATTGATACATCAGGCAAATACATACCTGCCCAAGTCATTAACATCAGGGAGGGAGAAAGGATACCATGGTTCACAGAGAAAATGCAGTTTATAGAAATACCTCTGAAAGCATTCAGCTAATTAAAGGTCTGGCACATGAAAGTATTACTCACATGAGTAGTCAAAATGGTAATCAAACCACCACTGTAAGGACAACTCATGAGTAAAGGTTTGCTGTCAAGGCCTGAATGAAGCAAATGCATGAAAAGCCTGCACTGATGATTAAATCCTGTGCTTGTTAAAACGTAATAATTCCAGTGACAGGGAAGAGATTTGATTAGTGTACTTGGACAGGAAGGCATTATTATGGAGGAGTGATTTATAGTATAGAGAGGTACAAAATTTGCAGATTTTTTTGTACATATTTAAACATAATCCAAGGGTATTCTTTTTTTACAAAGTAAGGCCTTGTGCAATTGAAAGCATTCTTTGATTTTACTGAAGAGGATAGAAATTTCTACAGGTTTCTAGTAAAAAAAAAAAAAAAAAAACTTTCTAGCTTGTAAATGTTGGGTTGGTGGTTTGATCGATTTATTTTCCATATTAAAGAAAGTTCAAAAGGAATTTGCTCTTGAATAATTGAGACTCCATGCAGATAGGTGGCATAAGATCTGTGCCAGAGTGACTTCTTGTGCTGTAGATTATGAGGAATAATACTACCTGATAATTGAGTGTAAATTTCATTAAAAAGTCAAATGTAGTCCACTTAAATCTCTGGGAATCTTTCTGCTGGTGCAGTGGACTTTTCTTCAAGTCAGCAGATCTACTAGATCTTTGGAGAGTATTTTCTTCTACATTTAAATGCAAATTAATAAGGATTTACTCTGTTATGGGGTCACAGAGAAAAAGAAATAGAGTTTCTGTGACTGGCTTTAGAATGCTCCCATGGCTTGGGCAGCACATCACCTTCTCAGATAATATAAATTTGCATGCTTCCATAGCCTTGAATATAGCTGTGATAATAATACCAGATGAGGCTCAGGGTCTGCTGTGCTCTTGGAAACTGGCCTCCAGTTACTTCATCCAGTGAGCCAATAACTTTTTCTTTCTGTTCTCATTCCATGCCTGCTCACTAACAACAAATATAAAACTTTTGTCTAGGGGTCTGGGGGCCCTGGGACACTACTTGAAAATAAAAATAATGTCCCTATAATTACCCATGAGACTGCATTTTGAGCACTGTGTTCAGTTTTGGTCTTCCCACTATAAAAAGGACATTGTCATACTGACACGAGTTCAGTGCAGGGCCAATGAGATGGTTGGAGGTGGAAACACAGGATATATGAGGGGTGGCTGAGGAGCTCACTAGGTGATTTCATTTGGAAAGAGGCTGTTTTAGGTGAGATTTCATTTCTGTCTTCTACCATCCAAGAAAGCATAAGGATTGTTCATACTTAAAGGATTACGGGCAGTAGGACCAAGCTGCAATGAGAAAAATTCTGTTTAGATATTAGAAAACAAATTTTCACAATGAAAACAGTCAAATATTGGAACACATTGCCAGAGAAGCTACACACCCTTCATATTTGGTCATATTCCAAACTTGCCAGGCCAAGTCTCTGAGCACCTAGTTGGACCTGCTTTGTGCTAGGGTTAAACCATGCCACCACATAGGTCCTTTCTAGTCTAAATTATTCTATAGTTCTGTGTCTTTTTAATCTCACAAGCAGAGATTTGTTACAACTGAAATACCACTTCCATATATATCATGCATTAGAAGAACATCATATGTTCATCTCTGGGTTTTCACTAAACTCAAGTTCTGTTTGTGCAGAATGAAAGTTAAAACCATAGACAGGTTTGTTCATCTTCCAATACAACAGCTATTGGGATATTAAAATAATAGGAACAAATTGAAAGCAAAGGAAAAAGGGTTTTTCATAGCAATTCTTTCTGTACTATGGAAGCTTGAGGTTCACATCGAGTCCAGGACTGGACAAGCTTATTGAGGGGAAATCTGGTGGTGATTTTATAAACATAAACTACCTCTGACTCCAGAAATCCCAGAGCTGCAAATTTTCAGAAAACTGAAGTATATTCTAGGCTACTATTGTTTCATACTTACTTTATTTTTATACTTTTCCTTATGCATCTACTATTTATCGCCTTCAGAAAAAAGGTATTGGATTAGATGATCTTTTGATCTGACTTAATATAGCTGTTCTTTTGTTCTTTTCCCCTTTTCTGATATGTTGAGATAATTTTTTTCCTTCTCCCCTGGAGCTCTTGGCTAAAGAATGCCCAGCCCTCTGGGAGCAGTGCATGTGCACCTTGCTCATTGCGTGGGGCCGCTTAATGCAGTCAGGCTCTTCAGAGATTTCAGCTGTCAAAATCTTTCCAATTCTTGACAGCAGACTTCACAGAGGGTTTATAGAGATTTGAGATTTGATCAAATTTGTGCTAAAGGCATATATCTAGTATGTTCTTCCCACTTTCCAACTTTTGCACTAGAGCATAAAATGTGGGGCATATAATCAACGAATAACTGCAAGATTCGTTTATTAGAACCAGAAAACCACATTTTCTCTCAAAAATATTTATCCTTTTTTGCTTTAAAATTATTAGTGAGACAGATTCTTTCCCTGAAAAATTATTTCACTGCAATTACTTAATTAATTAAATGAAAAAAGGTGATGAGCAAATGAAAAATATGGTTTCATACTGGAAGGTGTTGGACAGGTTTAATATCATATATCACGTATACCAATACTTTGAGTTATGCTGGTTTCTAAACCATACAAGTTAGTCTGGACTTCCAGGGCTCACAGTCTGTAGAACAGTGCAGTTTAAATGCCATTTAGTTTAGTAAACAAGATGCAGAACTGGGATTAAGAAGCTACAGACTGAAAACAAACTAAAATAAGGAGAACAGGCCTTTAAGCTTGTGCTGTTCATGACCATCCAATATTTTGAATAATGTTCAGCTTCAGATTCATCAAGTAGGGTTACAAGAGAGGCACACCCATGTTAGTTCTACGTAATAATTTCTGGGGGGGCTGGGTTGAGGGAAGAAGAGACTTCATGAACCTTCTGAAGCCATTTTTGGTGACTACATGGTCATGAGAGATTGGACACTTTGCAGGCTATCCAGAAACAGCAACCACAAACCAATTTTGCCACGCAGAATCTTTGGTCTGGCCAGCCAGCCCACAGTCCACAGGTCCACAGCCCACCAGCCTGCCGACCAGGCAACAAGAGGTTGTGATGCAGGTATGACAGCCACACTACGGGACACGGTGCCATAGAAAGCCAGGCCTTTTCACAGCTGCAGATTGTGTAACTTCTGACTGTTCACACACCTCAGTGGAGCCCTGTAGTCTAGGGTTAAGTCCCTGTCGATTTGAGAGGGATTCTGAGTTTATAGCATATTATAGTTTATAGTAAGAAGGCTAGTAATAAATTTCTCCTAGTCCTTCTCTTTGTAGAGCTAGCCTAGGTTTTGGTGGGAACTATTTCTTAATGGGTATTAATGTAGTGTAGGTCCCATTATGGTTATGATTTCATGTGAGGCCAGAAATGCAAGTAAACTAGTAAGTTTACAAGTAAAATAAAGTTTGCAAGTAAATATGATGCTACTAATATGTTATGGGTAGTTGAGAAGAAGACATATAAAATATACTGACCTGATATCATTTATTCAAACATTTTTCATGGGAAAATATCTCTTGATGTGCATCCTCTGTGGCCTAATCTAACCTGTTTTTTGTGAAATGCTGTTAAAATAAACGATGGTTCAATCAGCTTCATGTAGGCAAACAGGTGGCAGAGCCCAGTGCAGTTATATACTGTTTATAACAGAAAAGAAAATCAGCTGTGTGGAGAAAAAAAATTTCATTTTGTTTATTTTTTGATTTTTTTTAAAGTTCTGATAACAGATAAAACAAGAACTTGTTTTGTAAAATATTGTAGTGCCCTACTGAGGTATATGCTAAATTGAGGGAAAACCAGTCATTCAGTTTATTCAGTCCTCTTTTCCTTTTAACTCTGGATCCCAGTTTCCAATTTCAAAGGAGCTCATTTTGGTCCACAAGCCAAACAGAATTTGGACATTATATCACACTGGAATAACCCTTTGTGACAAAGAGGTATTCAAAGCTCAGTGAAGTGAGAAGTATATTAAAACTGGTATATCCAACATATCCATGTGTATTCCTGACATATATATCTATATATTTTTTATTACTAATACTAATAAAGGCAGGGCACGGGTGCAGCAGGCCTTAGTTTCTGTCTTTGGGGACTTTCATCTTTAATATAGTCTCTTAAAAATACATGCATTGCTACATTTTTCATTACCCTTAATTTTTTCATCAATCACGTTAATTTATACAGGGGGCACTTAATAATAGCTAATTAACACTTATGACTTTTTAAATTAAAAGACCTTTGGAGAGATTACTGCTGATTGCAAAAAGGTTTTTGTTCCTCCCATTAAAAGAGAAAGAAAGAAAAACTGAAGATCTGGTTTGGGTGTATGAGGGGAACTTCTCTCTTGCTTCATTGATCATAGAACAAATGAAAACAGCAAAGGCCTGTGCAAAGGCAATACTGCTATTAGCCTACACTCCTGAAAGGTGCCTTTATTTTAACTGATTATTAAGCAGCATATATATTATTCAGAGTGACCTTTAAATAGCTGAAAATTAAATTATAATTTACTGGAGAGATATCTAAACCCATGTAGCTATTATTACAAAAGAAAAAAAAAATCCATGATGTCATACAATGTCCTGAAAAAATATTTATATTATTACCAAATGAAGTGAAGAGAGAAAAAGCATTGAATTTTGATGGTGGATTTGACAGTGGATTATTGCAATCTCATAGATTGCAATAATATTTTTAATAACTCCCCTATTATTTCAGTGGAATTATAGACCATGTTTAGTTTTTGACTGCAATCACTTTTGGATATATCAGGGAGCTCTTGGGATTCACACCACTTTCCTTCTCTAGTAAGGACAGTATGATTCCTTCCTTTTAATAAACACTTGTGTCCCTGAAAATTGAGCATATATGTTAAACACTTCCAGTGTTCTCTAAATATCAATGATCTTGCTAGAAAACCTTGTTTGTAAGCATCAGTGAGGACTCTTTTTTTCTTTTTTTGTGGTTGCCGGTGTCATTGTTATAATAACTATTACTATAATAACAGCAATATTTTATGAGGATAATGATCATGATGAAGATGATGAAGAAGATGATGATGATGATTATATCCCACCAATTGGTGTCTCCATTCCCTGAAAGAGCCCACAGAAATACTCGGTGTCTGGAACACCTGTAAGATTCTACCTCAGTCTGGTGATGACAGGAGGGAATCCAGTCTAGAAGGACAATATTCCATCCCTGGGGTGACCTCTGACCACCTCCCTTGTAATGGCTTCCCTTCAGCTGCCCAGGGCCTGAGGGAAGGCTGTCTAACACAAACAATGCTTCCTACCAAATTCACTCTGGGTCACGATGCTTTTACTCTTTACAGGTGAGCATATCTAGCTGCCAGTAACAGCTACTGTTTTATTAATAACTTTTCTTGATAAGATGAAAGCAGGCTCATGCAGTATAAAAAGACCAACATCATCCCTGTTTGGGAATGTCATTCCTTTTTTCAGGCACATAGCAAAAAGTGCCACCTTGGTGGCAGCAGCATTCTGTAGGCCACATCTCAGAGTAAGGCCTGCGTTTTGCACGGTCTGCCTATCAGGAATTAAATCAGACATGATGGTGTGCTGCTGCACCTCAGACTCAATGAAAATGGAAGCCAATTGAAATGACTTCAGTTGCTCCTTGTAAGGCTTTCCCTCCAGATCCTTCACCATCTTTGTAACCCTCCTTTGGACCCTCTCTAACAGCTTCATATCCTTTTACATTGTGGCACCCAAAACTGCCCCCAGCACTCGAGGTGAGGCCGCCCCAGCTCAGAGCAGAGCAGGACAATGCCCTCCCTTGCCCAGCTGGCCATGCTGTGCCTGATGCCCCCCAGGGCAGGCTTGGCCCTCCTGGCTGCCAGGGCACTGCTGACTCATGTTCAACTTGCCACTGACCAGGACCCCCAGGGCCCTTTCCATGGGGCTGCTTTCCAGCCTCTCATTCCCCAGTCTGTCTGTACATCCAGTTGTTCTGCCCCAGGTGCAGAATCTGTCACCTTCCCTTGTGGAATTTCATACAGCTGGGGATTGCCCAGTCCTCTATTTTGTCGAGGTGTCTTTGCAGGACCTCCCTGCCCTTGAGGAAGTTGACAGCTCCTCCAATTTAGTGTTATCTGCAAACTTAGTATTTCTTCAGGTCCCACATCCAAGTTGTTTATGAAGACATCAAAGAGCACAGGGCTGAGGATGGACGCCTGCAGAATCCCACTAGGGACTGTGCTACACAAGGTGATGTCTAAGCTCTCTCACAGCTCCAAAGTGGAGAAAGGAGACAGCCAACAGGCGTGCCAGTTCAGAACACTGAATGCCTGTTCTCCTCATTCAGTCAAGATTTTCTGCGGTAAAGGAGTACCAAGTCACCAAAAAAATTATGGGAAAATTATTCGCAGATGCCAAGATAGTCTTAGAGCTGGGCCAGCAGGAGTCAGCAGCAGTGTTATGAGAGGGAACATGTACCAGCCCAGCTGAGCGATGGGACTTGAAGTATGGTGGGGGCATTTGCTCACTTCTCATCTGAGGAAGGAGGCCAGCCTGTATCAGGAATCAAAGCAGTGTAACAGAAGAAACTCCTGCGAGAGGGTAGCAAGGCAGTGCAGCATGGCTCTGAAATTGCCTAACATCTTGATGAACTGGAGCAGGATTTACATATAAATGATGTCAAACAAACATATTCTCTGTAATGCTTTGCTAGTAACCACCTTAACATTATTCATTTTGATATCATTCCATGCTGTGAAAACATGCATAAGCAAGAAGAGCTTTACTGTGTTCTACAAGGTAGAAAAAACAATTATAAATAAAACCAAAAAGAAAACAGTCATTATTATATATTGGCAATTTACTTGATAATGACCCACATAGTTACAACCAACATCCCTTATGTCAGAATTTCATGCCACAAGTGCCCTCACAGTTTAAAATAGAACTGATCTGGTATGTTCTGTTGAATTACCAAATAACTGAATTAAAATAATTAAAAAGGAATTTGAAAAAACTAAGTTTCAATTTGCAATGATTTGCAATTGAACACTGAAATTTTTAAATCTCTCAGGCTCTTTAAGCTATATTTCCAGAAGGTTCCTGATTTTTTCTCTCCCTACAAACACACAAACATTTTTGCATCATTATCAGTAACAGCGCCAGTGATTCATACTTACTTTACTCTCCCAGAAAGTCTCAAATGCTCTGCAGATGGAAGTGTATGAAATTCTGACACTGCATATAACACCGGGCAGTGGAAACATTATCTGTTAAAGATCAGGAAGAGGGACATATGTTTAATCTCTTGATTTTCTACAGAGAGGAAGGTTATAGCAATACTTAACACAGCTTGAGACAACAAGGGAAGATGGAATTCATGGTAATTGGTATTGTGTTCTCAAAGAATGGATTTTTTTTCCCATACTGTCTTCATAAGTAAAGAGCAAAGACACTTTACCAACTAATTCATCTCTCTGCTTATCTGTTCAACAATTTAAAATCATGAGCCACTGTTTTTTTATATGACAGCAATAGACAAGGTGAAAGTCCTGGTGGATTTCATTAAGTCTTTGGCAAATCTTCCCTTTTTAGGATTAAATCTCTTCTTTGTCTCTTTTTGGGAAGTGGATGAACATTTAAGGCTTACAGTGAGTAGGCAGTTAAGCTTCAGGGGCTTAAACTACATGTATGGCTCAAAGTGGAGTTTCTCAGAAGGCTTGGCTGTTTTCCCTGGAGACTGAGCATCTGTTTGATCTCTACTGGAAGACCACGCACTGTGAGATCCCCTTAACTGAAGATGTCCCCACCATTTATATGCTGCTTCTGGGGCTTTGTGAACTGCCTTGTCCCCAGGAAGCACTGCTATCATGGCAGTGCATAAATCAGAACTGGAACTTTGATGTAAATGGGGCTGAATCCATTAATTGCTTTAAAAGTCTTTGTGATTTGCATTGTCCCAGAGGATATGCAGTTATAGTGATTCAAAGATCATACCACACTTTGATGTTGCCAGGGCTGGATTCATTATTGCCTGAAATTGTAAGAACAAAGCTTTACATGGACACTGGAAATTAGCTGGGAGCCAGTGCAAGGATGGGAACCATGCTATTTCCTTCTCCAGGCTTAATGAGCCTTGGAAGACCCCAACACTTTCCTGGTACACAGGAGTTTAGTTTCTTTTCTGGATTGCTGTCAGCCTAGTTTGTGAAGTATCAGGATAACAGCCTGTGCACAAGTCTGCCTTATTGCACACATGAGGCGGTCTCTCTGAACATCTTTTAGCTGTAAATCACCTTTCAACTCTGTGCTTAGAGTCTCCAAAAGCTGTAGAGATATCTTTGCTCATAGATAGATCCTTAAACTCCATAGTTCAAGTCCCATTTTTCAGAAATTGTAGTCAGACTTCAGAGCCCAAAGTTGTACTGTATGTGCAAATTTAAGTTTAGCTCTGTGGACCAGAAAAACAAGTCTATTACTTTCCCAGGATTCAGATAATTCATTATACTGTGTAGAAAGCTGACACACATGTAAGAAAGAAATCAGATTGATTTTGTAGCCTGTCTAGAAATAATTTTAAAATATACACATAGAATGGAAAAATGGGCAACAAAATAACAGTAATCAAATCAATAACAATAATAGTAATTAGCAATTCCTTTCAGTTTTCCAGACTGGGCAAAGAAGGGTTAAAACAGTTTGTACCAATTATTGACTACAAGATCTGCAAATGATTGCATAAAATTTCCAAAATATGCCTGCAAGCTTCTATTATTGATGTTGTGCCCCAGGACATGCACATATGGATTTAATTGTCTAAAGTGTTTTATTAATTAAATTGCTATGATTTACCTCTCCCATGTTAGCATTTACAGTTTATGAAACAGCTCGTAATTAGGAAATAACTATACTGATGTTGCTTGTTTACTTTGCAAGCAATACATAATAGTGCCACATTCTTCTTTTTAAACCCACCCTCCCAGGCTACCTTTTTTTCTAGCCCGATTAATAGGCAACTGCTGCTGGTGCGTTAAATTGCTTTTTGGATATATTTAGGGGCGAAGATAACTGCCAGGGCTACTACTGCTGTTGGTGTGCACAGCAGCATCCTTCCTCCTAGACTGGAAGCTTCACCCAGAGCTCAGTGAAGTTGAAGGGCCTCTTACGTTGGTGTGTTTTGGATCTGTCCCAACAAGCAAAAATTAGTCTTTTTTTCCCCTAAATACAGTATCATGTTGATTGTGGAACATCCTGAATACTCTAACCAGATACATACTGCTTTATTCTCAGAGACAAGGTTTTGTGTTTTCTTTACTGGCTCTCAGATTTTCTAAGATACTCATAAATAAATGCCCTGAAGTTGTACAATTGAATTCATCCAAATGAAAGAGAGGCTATAAGTTTAATGTGGAAGAATATTTGCAAATGAATAGATCAAAGGTGCATCAAAAGGTTACTTAGCTGATGAAATGGATAATCCATCTCTGTCTGGAAGTTAGTATAATTAAATTTATAATTAAATTCTATAGTCTCAAATTTTGCACATTTTTTGTTTACTTGGAGAATGCAGACACCATATAAATGACTCATATGTATATGTGGAGGAAGAGAGAGAAGAATGGAGTGTTATTATAGCAGGCAGTTGGACTTGATGATTATTGTGAGTCCCTTCCAAATGAAATTTCTATTCTATTCTATTCTATTCTATTCTATTCTAGTCTAGTCTAGTCTAGTCTAGTCTAGTGTATGTGTTAAGACCAGAAAGGAAGAGAATGATCTCTTGAGAAAAATTTGCTACAAAATATCACTTGCTAGTGTATATAAATATTCCTATTATTTTTCCATTCTCCTTCTCTTCAAACTGGGGTAAGATCTTACATAGGCATGGCCTCTTGTGCTCCCATAAATTCCAAAAACCCTTACAATCCTTGCTGATGCCAAACAAATCAGTACTCTGCTCTCACCAGCCTCCTACTGAGTTCAGGGAGAGTAGGGATGGGCACAATGCAATTGATGGCATTAGTTCAACTTAAATGTATGCTGGCTCATTTGTTGTGCAAGATAAAACTCACATGCATCTTTGGTTAAAAGTTGCATTTTAAAAAATATATTTTGCAAAGGAAAGAAGATATGAGGGGTGAGAAACAGGACTTGATATGTTCATATAAAAATTGGTGCTTTCCTCTGAAAGTGAATTTAACCCTTCATATGAAACAAAATTCTTGCCCTGCTTAAGATTTTGTGTTATGAGTCTAGCAGTGCAGTAGATATCTGGATAGTGTCAGAGCTTGGATTCCCCTGCCAATGTAATGTTTAATAGAGGCCTTTCATCAGACACCAGAATATAAAGTGATCTTTCAACTAGCTACTGTCATTGTTCTTAGCAGCCTTGGACTGTTTTAGCGGTTTTGGTAGAACATGAAGTTCTCTTAGAAATTTTTGCTACCCCAATGGCTTATTGTGCCTTTGGTGTGCACTGAATTATATCTCAAAGTGGTACATTAATAAAGGAGCTTTTGTGAGAGACCATTAAATGGGATTTACTGATTCCGTTGTCTCGACTTTGGTTCTGTTTGATGAATGAGTGAGGTCATGCTCATCTTCAGCTCGGCTGATAAGTTAGTTTCTTCCTCCTTCTTTGCTATCTCTCTAATAGGAATGGAAAATTTCTGTGATCAGACAATGCACTAGAAGAGAGTTAAAATCAGATAAATAGGGAGTTTTCAGGTGGAGCCTTATTTAATGTCTCTCATTTAGTATCTCAAAATGTTCATCAAAGCCTATTCTGCTAAGTCCTATGAAGCCTGCTAGGCAGGCAACATCTTTCATAACCAGATGCTCATTGTAGGTGCAAAAACCCTGAGAATGCTGACCAAAATACCACTGTTCCCTCAGAGGCAGACTCCCATGTGACACAAATATTCCTTATTCCAGGCCAAGGTTTTCAAACGTTAACAAATTAGTCTCATTCTGGTTTACTCTTGTAAGTACACTAGTACTCTTATTGGTACAATCACAGTTATGGAAATAGCGATTTCATATGAGTCAGGATAGATCCTCCTGCATAAAACCACTGGCAGAAAAATAAAAAGTCTAATCTTTTTCTGCCATTGCCAAAGTTGCAGTGGACGGACATACCCTAGACTTACCTATCTTTAGGGAATGAAAAATGGTGGTTATTATTCTACACTTGCAGGAGTACCCAAGCCATACTGATTTAGTGTTAGCTGTTATCCCTTATTCCTCTTTGATTGATGGAGAGTGACAGGAAGGTCATTTGGAGGAAAAGCCTGATCTGGGTCTAGGTTATTGCTGTTAAGCCCTGGAAAATTCTCCTGTGTACTGAGCTGGGTACAGGCTATGTTCTGTATCAGCTTTTCATTCCATCTGAAAATCAGCCATGCACATCTACTTGGTGCTCCAGCTTTCCTAAGGGTAAACACATGAATGAAAGCCAAAGAGTCCCATCGCATCTCACAGGGTCCTTACCTGTAGCCACTGCTGCTTCTTGGAGGAATGTCTCTTTTCCCACCCACTGCTGAGAAAACCTAGAAAGATGTACTGGAAAGCTCAGATTACTGCTCTTGGAGTGGCAAAGTTTGCTTTCCCCACAGCTGGGAAGCTTTGAGTAGACTGCTCCTAAACCATGTCAAAGGCTGTTATCTTTGTGAATGCTAATGCACAGAGTCACCTCCTTCGCCATCACGTACATGCTTCAGGCATCCCACACCTTCACAAGGTGATTTCATTAGGATTCCAATTAAAAGCCTGCGAAGAAATATCTCTATTGCTTTTTTCCCTGTAAATATTGTAACTTCGGTTTGCTGCTGGAATTTCAAAGCCTGTATCTGTGCAATTAAAGTACCAATTAACTGCTTTTCAGTTTCATTTTCTCATTCACTTCTGGGTAAAGTCCCTTACTATAGCTAATAATAATAAAAAAAATGAACTAATCAGAAAAAGAAAAAAAGAAATGCATGAATCCTCAAAGATATGATCTAACCTTTATGGGACTCAGAAAACCACTTAGTACCACCACTTGTTGTAATGTTTAGCTCCATGAGGGCAGCACCAGTATACCTACTACTGCAATGGTTTTGCCTCTTTAGAATATTAATTGATTGAATTTAAAATGGCAACATCAGTGTCAGCGTGACATCTTGAAATCCCTGCCATGATTTTCGGTGTGTGTACAGAGCATTTCTGGCTGGAGCAGCATGTGGACAGCCTCTGGCTGGTGCAGAGCTTTGCTTGATCTCTCTGCTTGGCTGCTGGAAGCCCTAAAGTGTTTTCTTCCCCTTATGGAACAACTCACCTTTGCTATAATGGACAATGTAGCAAGCAACAAGCACGGGATATGGGTAATGCTGCCATGACTCCTGCACCCTGTTGAAGCTGTTTGCTTCTCAACTAAAAATGACAGAGGAAAATTAATCTAGTATGTTTTAACAGAAGACTGTTTTTAAAGGCATGCATACATATCTTGCCACAAAACAACTTTTTTTTTTTTTTCACCAAAAAATGTCATTCCTAACTGAGGTCTTGTTACAAAGCCCAAGAGAATCAAGGAGAGTGATTTCTGCTTATTTCCTTAGGCTATGGATGAAGCTCTTCAAGCAAATATTTTTTTCTCTCATCCACAACTCATGTAAGTGACATGTAGAATCCCTGATCCAAAAAAATATTCCGTAAATTGTGCTTTATAAGAAATAAGGAGCAGAAGTTTTTCCCATGTTTTGTTACATCTAAAATATACCTGAAGCTGTGAAGTCCTGCATATTACTGTGGCCATAAATGTAAAAATATCTCATCTGTTTATAGGCAGGACCAGATGTTCAGAAATGCTCATCTTGCACAGGAGGACCAAATTAAGTAGCCAGAGCTGTGAGACCAGTCCTTGGATGAGTGGTTGTAGCAGTCCTGTGGTGGCCTTAGGGCAGGATATGATGGCTGTGGATCCATCCCATGGCTTCTAGCATCCATCACCACATTAGTCCATATTTACTATGGTCTCTTTTCTAAGCCACAGATAAAGGTTGTCATTTCAGGTGCCCAGAAGCAGAAGTTAAGTCCTTTTTTCTTTTGAGCCTTCACTTGAAAATTTAGCCTCATATATGCCTCTGCCAGGCAGCCGTGAATAAATGCTACAGTAACAGGAAGGCTCCAGCACAAGTGGAAGCCACATTTGGCACCCAGGAAAAGATAAATCTATGTCATTTTCCTTTTCCATTTTATCTCTTGCGACAATATTCATCAGCCCCAAGTGACATATTTTATGGTGCTCTTTTTTTATTAAGCACTAAGCAAAACCTGTATTTCTCCAGAGCACTAAGGGGCCACCAGTGTGAATATCATTAACATACTAAAGAGTTCTGCTTCCAGAATAGTGTGACCTGTTCGTTTGTATGTTAATGTATGCTCATGTCTAGAAAGATTGGAAGGCAGTCTTCCACCAGGCATAAGCTGCTCCTGAGAACAGTGGACAGGGCTCCTGTGAAATAACAACAGCAATAATAATAAAGTCGGTACCTTTCTCCTTCTATAGCACCTTTCATTCAAACAACTCCAAGCACCCTGAAAATTAATTAGGCCTGACAGCAATTCTGGTACATTGCATTCCCAACAATCTGTTGTGGGATCTGAGAGAGTGTAGGTGGGAAAAGAGTGAGATTTGCCCTAAACTCCAAGGGAAGTCAATGGGAGAGCACCATAAAATATGTCACTTGGGGTTGATGAAGTCCCAATTCATAATTCCCCAAAGTCAGACTATAAGGCAACTTTGTCTATACAGTGCAAAGAACACAGGGAGTTTAGAAGATGCAGAAAGAAATGTCTCAGAAATAAAAGATTCATATCAGTTATTAATTTTCAGCTTATATAGAAGCTGAAAACAGCTTCTATATAAACACATAAATAAAACTGCCCTGCTTTTCAGTGACACTGAGCATACACAGCTAGATCTCAGTTTAGGTCTAGGCATCTCAGTATGAATTTAAACTTCTTGTTGAAAGGATCTGGGATTCAAACTGGTGACAATTCAGCATCAAAGCTAATGGAATCTGGTTATTTTCTTGATGTACAACTGACCTGTCTGTGTTGTGGTTAAGGTGCAACATGTATGTGTTAGAGTAATAGAACCATAGGTCTATAATAGGTCTATTTTACTCATAGGACCAGGTTATGCTGCAAAGACATTTGGCTGACAGGCAGAACGACTGCTGAGAGCTCCAAGTCCTGTGCAGCTTCAGTGGCATTACCTGAGTGCAGGAGTGACAAAAGTCTGTGGAACTTTTTCTCATACTGACCCAGGAACCCAAATCCTTCTATAAGCACAAATCCATCCCCTTTTCGTGTGGGTACATTTCTCCTGTAGCTTATCCCCTGTAGGGTTTAAATGGATATTAAATACTTTTGAAATTAACTCAGAAGACTCACTGCAGAGAATGGAAAAGGTTGTCTCTGCTTCTTACCCCAGTTTGTTACGTAGATAGAATTAAGGGGAAGGATCAAATAAATTGTTCTTCCTTTGATCCAGATTTAAAAATACGCCTCCTCAGGAAAGCTGTGAATTGCACACTCCCAGCTCAGTACTGGCTCTAGATAGATTTTGTATCACACAAGCAGTGTAAATGGGCTAACTGAAATTTAGTAGGGCAGGGCAGCAAAGTTCAAGTTTTGCTCTGTCTCCAGATTTGCATGTTTTGTAACTTAAGATATCCTTGATTTTCCTTGTCAGTCATTCATGGGAACTGATAAACAGAACAAAGCAGGTGCTTCTGTGTAGCAGCAAAAGTTACATCTTTAATCAGAAGGAGATTATGTGGCTCAGCTCTGTACCTGTGCTCATTTGTGCACTTGCTGTTGTGTTGACAGTGGATGCAGAGCAGACCATGAAACCAACAGCATCTTTGCCCTGAAGAGCATTTAATCTGAGGGACAAGGAGAAGCAACAAGTCTTACAAATAACTACTTCACCATAGGAATAAGGTGGCTTCATCTGGCTGATTACAAGGATATGTATCTAAATGAAGAATTTAGGGTAAAAAAGTAATTGCTTTACTGAAATAATGGCAGGTACCTGGGAAGAGATGCATAAAATAGACTAAAAATGGTTCAATAGGCAGGAATCAGAAGAGACCTCAAACACACACAAAGGATTTTCTCACTGCATTCAGATGAAGCCAAAAGTTGGCACTGTATAATTACAAGTTTTCTTTTTTTAATTCAGATGGAAAGTGTCTAAAACTGCTGCATAATCTGCACTTTTGGTTCTCATCCATGCCATGGTCTAGCCACATTGTGTAGAAATTCTTCCTGTTTTTCAAGAATTTCCTATTTTATGCTAAGGATTAATGTTGTCTGTCACTCAACAACATATCAAATGACCTAATTTACCCAGCAAGGTAAATATTAGACAATGACCAGAAATACCATTTGATAAAGTAACAGTAGAGTCTAATAACAGGGGACTTTATCAAAAGAAAAAAAAGGAACATTGGGTAATTTCCACTTGATTCCCTTTAAGGCTGGAATGGGTTGAATTCAAGTTTACTTGAATTCAAGGAAATAAAATCAACTGAATCATACTCTGTCTGTGGGAATTGAAATCCATTATGTCTAACAATAAAGGGAAAGTTTTGAGAACCCAAGAGATGTGAAAGAAAAAAGCATAATGATAAAAAAAAAAAAAAAGAAAAAACAAGCAGAATGGAGGAGACCTAAAATAGGGAAACTGCAAGAGAACACAACATTTTGGAGAGGGCTTTATGTAAACAAAATTTTTTAGATACATCTTTACTTCCATACATGTTCACATCTTACAGAGTTCATTCAGGCCAATTGAACCTAGAATGTTTTTAAACGTTATTTTGCTAATTATTATATTCAGAGCTTCCCATCAGCCATGCAAGGCTATGCCACTTTAGGCCATTTGATATATCTCAGCCTACTGGTAAAACTAGCAATAAAATTTACTTAACTGATAGAGTCATATCAAAACCAGCAACGCATTGCTAATTGCAACAATCCAATTTAGAAGTGACAAACCAGCTAAGGAAAAGTTAGCATCAGCACATGATAGCATTTTTGACCTTCTTCCAAAGGGCAACGACACAGCATTTTGGTAAAAGAATTAATGTGAGTTAGATTAGGGTTACAAATTGCTCTGAGAATTACCTGTCAACTAGAAGTAGAAGAAATGATGCCTGAAGTCCAGAGATGTAAATTTTGTTGCAGGTTGTGTTAAATGGTATCCCTAGGTATTTTTTAACTTGAGAAACAAACATTTTTACATTTTTACATTATTTAAAGAGCATATAACTATGTAGCCAGGTTTCCATCTTGTTTAAGAGGGCAAAACCCCTCCAAAAGCTCCTGCATGAGCTTGTCTCAAAGGGTGACATAGGAGCACAGTATGCGGGGGTGGAAAAAAAAAAAAAGGAAAAAACAGAAAATGTTTAACATTCAGAATTTGTCCACAGCTGATAATTTATTGGAACTCATCTGTAACAAGGTCTGGCACTGATTTATAAGTTGATTTGAAAAATAAATAAAAGTGATAGAAACCTGCATTTGGTTTTAATGATAGACTGTTGCAGCATGAAAAGTAAGGATATGAAACATTGCAAGGAAATTAGATATTATGCCCTGAAGACAACTGCAGCTACCAGCCCATTAATTGTTAGATATTTATTATTAAAAATTTCTTTTCATGAGTGACTGCAGAATATTTGCACTCTTAAAGTTGTTGAGTTCTGACATGAATGAAGCATATGAAGCTCAATTTTTCTTCCCTCTCTGTGTGTCCATGTGCATGTGTTTGTGGAACTGACAAGGTAGCTGACCCAAGAATGTGATGAATCTTTCCTGCACAAACCAAACACACAAGTGCTGCTTCTGAATTGAGACTGAATAGAATAATGAATACTGGGGAGTTTGCTACTGTTCTGAATTTCAATAGCAAGGGGCCTGGCAGTGCTTGGAAAAAAGTCTTTCTGAAAGTAGAGAGGGCCCCACTCTGTTTCCAGTGAGATGAACAGCATCCCCCAAAAGCTCTGACAATAAGCATGGATAGTGTATCATCTCCTGTGTGTTCCCAGAGCTGAAGCAATTATACACCAAGTGCTGCAGAAAGGGGGAGACAGGTAATGAGTCAAAACCAGCAGTGTATATTTAAAAAGCCAAAAAGAATGGAAATAAAATATCTCTTTAAAAGTCTTCTAAAGTTCTTTGCAAACTGAGGTATTATATCATGCCTTAAAAGTACAGAGGAAATTCAATGAAATTAACTCTGAAACAAACCAAGTTCATGGAAAGACAAGACTTTCTAACACATCCTCCAGCATCTCCATTCCCACATTAGTAAACAGCCAGCACTGATGGCCTTGTGACAAAGCAGTATCTAAGGAAAAGAGCACACACAGGAGGCACAGGAGGTGTGTGAGTGTTAATTGCCACATTGACCTGCTGACTGACTGTAGGTTCTGACCTGCCTGTAGGAATACAGATACTAACATGCCCTTTCTTTTAAAAGCATTTTGACGACAACTAAGGAAAATGGGAAAGGCACAGGGAGAGAAAAACATAAAGTTTTATTATTACATGGTTGTTAGATTGTATTAACATCTAGACTCACAAAACATTGCCCAAATACATAAAGAGAAATGGTCCCTATTTCAATCTGTCTATGATTTTACCTCAGAATTTGCTATGAATTATTAATAGCAGTTATAATAATTAGGTATGCTAATAATGTGACGACAGAGGCTAGGTGGAGGAAGAAAGGATTTAAAATCCTTGCTACTTAGATTGTCTGAGGCAAACCATGATGAGCCTGTACAGCATTTGGATCATAGGAGGTAGCTATTGACTCTCACTAGGAAGCAGTACATGCCTCCTTGTTCCTCTTTTCCCTTCAAGGTTGTATAAACAGTTTATCTGCATTTCTCCATCCTCATTTCACTTTGAAAACTTTAAGATTTCATGCTCAACACAACAGGACTTCTGAAAGCAGGGATGTGTTCAACTCATTTCTTTCTCCATAATGAAATATAACTTACAGTTTACATTACTATTCTTTCTTTGCTGATATGTCTGAGTTGTTTCTATTGAAGATAAAATCAGAGAGGCCAATACTTCCTTTCAGAACACTGATTTAAAAACAGAGGAACATTTTATGCAGTGCAAAAAAAGACAGGCAGCTATTAAAGAAGATTCACAGTTATAGGCAAATATATTAGTAGTGGGGTTAGCTCTTGAAATGAGAATTTATAACATGCCTTAACCTAATCCCTCATTAAGATAATTTATTCCCACCCTCAAGGTCTCACATAACAGCTAGCACTAGGCAAATAATTAGTAACAAACAATTCATTTGATCAATTTCAACTCCTCTTTTAAAATTAATTGCTAGCCAGTGCAGTACAGTTTTCTCAAATATATTTATAATTCAACATTATTTTCCATTTCTTGTGACGTATTTGTAGTGTGGTGTTTATCCAGGAAGAGTTGAGTGCTTGATGGTAGCTAGTCAAGGCATTTTGAATTTTACTTGCTGAACACTCATGCTTTCAAGATTCAAATATTATTTCCCTTAAATTAAGTTGAGTACATGAACCTTTTAATCCAAAACTCACAGATGACAATGGGAGCTCTTTGCTCTGAGGTCACATTGTCCAAGAGACTCACAGCTTCCTTTGTAGTAAGGTGAGAGGGAGACCTGTTTTTATCCTGCTGCTGAGAGAGCATCCTTGCATAGTGAAGTTGCAAGCCTAGGTGCTAATTAAGGTAGCCTTAGGAAGTTACTGCACCAGAAGCATTTCCTGATGAAACTCCATCAAGTATCCAAACACTTGCTGAAGTACTGACTACGCTTCTTGCTCATCTGCCCTTCTGCCTGCTGTGGAGAAACCTGTGGGAGTCTAGTTGGTACACGTGGCATCCAGAGGACTGAGAGGCTGTGAAATGAATTGGGGTCCCTGACACAGCCCTATCTGGGCCACCACAACAGCCCTGGAAGGTATTTTCAAACTACATTTTTTCATGTTATATCAGTCAGAATGAGAGCAGTTATCAAGCTATTGAAACTGATAAAATAAATAATTAATAAGACAAAGGAGAGCAATACAGAAGTTATGGTACAAAGGCACCAGGCTGGGATCCAGCAGGTCCACATTAGCGTCACTCTCTTTTCTTTTCCTCTGAAGTGGGGAGAAATATATTGTCATTCTTCACGTGTGGCTGACTGCCTGTTGGTTTGGTTTGCTTCCCATGACAAAGGTAACTTTGCACCACAGGGCTGTTTGCAAAGCAGAGCTGGGTATGTGTTACCCCAACACAAACAACCAAAGCTACGTGGTTCAAATAATCTCCTTAAGACAGGTACTATAAATCCAGAAAATTCAATTAAAGTTACACTTATGAAACTATGGAGAACAAAGCAGAGAATGTAACTAAAGCCCTCAGCCTCTCCTCAGCCTGCAGAGACATGAAGCTGACAGACAGGCATTCAGTGACAGACAGGCATTTTAAATCTTCAAATTAAAGACTTTTAAAACAACAGGATACATTTTCTCTTCAGTGTTTTACCCTTTGCATGCCTGGATGCAAAGCAGGGAAAAGGTGTGGGGTGTTTGGGATAAGAGGGTAGGTAGGTGGGTAAAGTGATAAACTGGGTTGTTCTGGTTGAGATAGTTATAACCTCCCCACAAAATTTGTATTATGTGCATTTACATTATCAAAATGTGAACTTAAATTTAATTTAGCTCAAGACTCCTTAGGATAAACTATTAAAAACCTGTTATATTAATGCCAATTATGAAACTCTACTAAGTACTAGCACTTAATATTCCTAATGAAGGCACCATTAAAAATTAAAAATCCTGAACTCTCATGCAGACCTTTACTCCAAAAAAAAAAAAAAAAAGCTAGAGCAAAATCAAAGGAAAACAAGTATGCATTTTGACAATTTTTTGTCCCATTTACTTGCTGTTTTAGAAGACTTTCAGAGTGGCAAGATCTTGAAAGGACAGGTAAAACAAAACCCTGGTATTTCTCCACATTGAGAATACACTCTGAATCCCCTGCTAAACTGCCATGTCAGCCTTAATTTGGAGGAGTAACAGAAATGTGAAGATCAGATTCCCAGGTGTTGATGCTCCAACTATAATGCTAGTAAAATACAAAGAATAAAATTGGAAAGAATATTTTGTGCTGATTCTATTTTGTTCTGTAAAACTGGTAAGATACAATGTACCTTTAATATAAGACCTACATAGAAGACCTAATTCTTTTATTTCAGTTCTCTCCTAGCTACAAAACTGCCCAAGTAAATTATGTTCCACAATGTGGTGGGAAAGTGCCCATCTTTTCATCCTCTTATTTAAACCTCCTCTACGAACTTGTAACATTACAGCCTTCTCAAGTAAAAGGGTCTGAAAGAGACTCCAGGAGCCAGGATGACTGGTGTGGTAACTCATATCACTGGATAAAGATCTATTCCAGCACTTAACTAAAAATGTAACATCTTGTCTTAGATCAAACACTATTTCCAGTAAGTCTGAACTGTTCTTCCTTGGCTTGTCTTTTCTACCACCAAAATATTCCCTGCACTTTCCCTAAGGATGAAATTTGTCCTCAGCCCAAGCCAAATCATACACATGATTACTCCAGTTTGGCTGTTGAGTTTGAAGGAGTTTAAATTGCTTAAACTCAGCCTCAGGGATGAGCTGGTTGATCTCATTTTGTGGTAATGTGTACATTTTTGCTTTTCTTCAAGAATTTCTTCAAGTCTCATTTTTTATTCATGGTTTCTTTAAAAATCATTAATTGTTGTTCATTATTCTGCAAAACCCCACTAATTTCATGCATATTAAACAAATGAGCTCATACAAGTGTGCTGTCCTCCATTTACAAGGCAAGGTCTCAAAAACTTTCTTTTTCTTTAGGAAAAATGTTATTTTTTGGCAGAACACAAGCACTAATTCCGCTTCAGCAGGAGATCTCAATGATATGAGATTCTGTTCTCTTCTGAAATGTAAGTAGCAGTTACAGTCTTCTTGCAGTGAAATAACAATAGATCTGCAGTCCATGCAGCTCATATGTGCCAACAAGCTTCATAGGACACTATGCAATGCACTACATTCAATAGAATTTGGACAAATTTGTAGTTAATACACTTCTTGCAAACTAACAATACAGATTTTCACAGTTAGCTGTGGAGAAACAGGGAGTTGTGTCTGAACAGAACTTTATTAATACATTGAATAAAAAATAAGATGCGGTAGTGCCAGACACAGACTTCTGAGCAACAAATACAAGTAAATCACTTGGTTTGCTTTTGGATACCAGAATTCCAGAGGCAAAGAGATGAAATTAAGTTAGACTCATAAGTGTCAGTTATTTCACTGTCAAAAAAATCTGCAATTGACTATATGGTAGTTAAGAGAGTCAGGATGTAGCTTACACTTTAATGGAAATTAAATTACACCTGATTGAAAAATGTGTTGGTTTTATTTATTGGCAGGATAATATAACACGTATAAATTCAGACTTAATATTAACTGGTTTAGCAGAGAGGGAAAATGTTCATCCCTACAGCAGTGAGCAACTCACAGGCTACCGGTACTGCTGTTTTGATAGCTGGACATTAAAAGATCGCAAGCAGTGGGCTTTGCTGTGATTTTTCACCATCTTTTCTGCTAAAGAGACTGCTGAGGTTATGAGGCTACATATATATTCAAGGAAGTATTATCTGCATCCCTCTGCTTACTCCCAGATATTCTCCAGCTTTTTGCAAAGTGTAACTGAGTGCAGTTCACAGACACATCAAAGCTGTTGCAAGGTATGGAAGAATGTGATTTTATACTGTCAGCTATTCCACAGTAACATCCTATGTGCTCAATACATATGAGAAAATTTATGGGTTTTTCCAGTGAGAAGTGTGCACACATGGGCAGTTCCTACTGCGTGGAATTTTTCTGAGTCTCACATCACAGGAATTTGTGGACACAAACTCTTTGCTGTCTGTCATCCATTTTAAGGAGCAAAACATTTACATACTTTTGAGGATCTGGTCCTTATTTTTAATAATTCAAGACCTTTGCACAAAGAAATAATCCATGTATCTTTTGCTCAAAAGGAGAACAAAATGAACGTTCAATGAAGGCATAGTTGTCATGGTGAAAGGAATACAAAACTATAAAAAAAATCTTGCACAGTACAAAATTAGTAACTAGGATGCCAGGTTTTTAAATGTATTCTCCAGTTATGAGAAAATGAAAAGTGAAAGGGCAGAGGAGCAAATATGGAGCTAAAGCCACAAGCAATCCAGTGTGGGTTGCACCTCTGACTAAAATAAAACAACATTCTCCCAAAGGCTCATGTCCCCATACAGCTACCTCAGCTCTTTTTCTGTTGCTGCCTTAAAACATCAAAGAGCAGAAAAATCAAGCCTTTTGCAAGAAATAACAGAGGTAATGGATGTACTGCCAGGCCTCCCTGCTGTGGCAGTTTGGAAAGGATGATGCACTATGCCCCATCTTACTTGCTGTTGTGATGAGTTTCAGACATGTACCATTATTTACTGCATGATGCTGAGAAAATAATGCAGGTAACCAATTCTCTTGAAGACAGATTGCAATAATAGAAATGAACATGGACAAGAAGAGATGTAGTTTTTACTGTGAGTCTCAATAAATAAACTAAACAGAGGACAAAAGCCTAATATTGAAAACTACTTATAAATAACCCCCTGCACCATAAAATCCTAATTAGGAAAAATAAATAAAAAAGAATCAATCTGAACTTCCTAAACTGTGCAAAACACAAGTATCTGCATTTTCCAAAAAACACATTTTAACACCCTAAGTCATTAGCAGAAAGAGAACAGTTAATCTGATCAAACAACCACAGCTCCAGAAGAAGAAATCTAGCATATTGAAGAAATTGCACATTAAATCATAAACAGCTCCCTTTGGCCACCTGTGCACCTATCAAACATGGTTCAGTAATTTTCAGTTTTGCACAGATATTCTCAGATTTGGAGGACCTGCACTGAAGATGACCAACAGAAGCCATCCTTTTTCCAATCACAAAGTCTCAGCATACCTACATCAAGCAAGATACACATTTAAGATGAATCTGTCTTCACAGTGGGTCTCCACAGACAGGAAGACAAGTGTTCCACAGAGAGGGGCAGCCTGATGCTCTTCTGTGGTTGTTGAATTTGATATTTTCAGAACAGTATAGTAAAGGCTCAACAGTATTTAAATTGTCTTCAATTCCTTTGAAAAATCCCTGTCCTGAGCCTTAGTTTGATTACTGAAAATTGCTTTGTATCTGTTGCATTCAATATTATGCAATGTAAAAGTAGGATGGCCAAGAATTAGTACTATTGCTGTCCAACACATCTTGATTTTCATTCCTTTCTTTATCCTACCACAGTGCAGAATGCAGAAATATAATCTGGTAAAAGATATCACATTGCACCTTTCTGATACACAGCTACACCTGTTCTCCATACAAATTTAGCTCTCAGTAGGAAGACAGCTCTTCATTAGTGACATTTTTACTGAGAAGCCAAACTATATATCATTTATACACAGCCTGTGCTTCAACTTCCTGGAAAAAACCCCAAACTCTCATCTATCAAAGAACAGATTCTATTGAAGCTGTACTTCAATACAAAATTTACCAAGTCTAAGATGGTCGATTCAAGCAGCCTTTAGTTATGTGCCTGGGGATCCAAAAGCTTCAGGCAATAGTGGTCTCAGACCTGGCAAGCATGCAAGCATGATAGCTTAATCTCAGGCTGTTTTAATCCCAGGAAAGATGAAGTCTGCAAGCCAAGCTTGTACAGCCAGGCAAGAGCCATTTATTAATAAGGAGTCCAGGGAAATCAGGTGTGACTCAAAGTAAGGATTAACTACCTTTAAACCAGTTCTTATCTACAAAGTTACACCGAATTTGTTTTCTTTTATATATTTCCTAACAGCAAGAATACAGTCTTCATTTGAAGAAGCCAAGCACTCACTCAGTTTTTTGTCTATAAACTGCACTGCACAGGATGGTGTAAACTAGGTATATAGCACTACCAGCTATTAGCTTGAACTGCTTATTAAGGGCAACTTCTAGTGTATTTGTCACGAAAAAGATTTTCCAGTACCAAAATTTGGATAGTACATAAAATAAATAATCCTAACTTAAGGCTAAATCAACAAAAGATTAAAGGCATATTAAAGCCTAAAGAGCTTAAATTCTGCTTGCTGCTGCCTGAAGCCTATACAAACTCTTCTTTATGCATTAAAGCCTTCCAGAGGCCTCAAATTGTCTTTGAGAACATATAATACTTTGGTTTAGAAGAGAACTTTAAAGGTCACTTGGTCTAACCCTCTGCAATGAGCAGGAACACCTTAAATGAGATCAGGTGTCTCAGAGTCCTGTCCAACATAACCCTGAATGTTTCCAGGGACAGGGCATCTACCACCTCTCTGGGCAACTGTTCCACTGGTTTGCCACTCTCATTGTAAACAGTTTCTTCCTTATACCCAATTCAAATCTACCCTCTTTTAGTTTAAAACCAGTATCCCAGCACAATAGCCCCCAATAAACAGTTTGTCCATGTTTCTTGCAGACCCCATTATGTACTGGACTTTTCACATGCTCCCATGAATGCCTGTTACTACAGAACTGTATTTAAGAGGAGTTTATACTCAGGTTCTGAACAAGTGAGAGGGCATCTACCACAGCTGTCCATGTTCATGCAGAATGCTCATGAGAAGGCAGCAACCAGCATAGTGGCACTTCCAGCGTATCTGCGGATCAAGTGCCGCACCAGACCAGCAGAGAGCTTTGCAAGATCTAAATGTAGAAAATAAAAAAGCAGCTTTGAACTCCTTCTGTACTGACAGGATCAATTTCATCTACAAGTGTCTTACATTTGCTCAGAGTCACATATCTTGTTTTGTACTGAGCAGCAGTTACCAAATGAAGGTGTCTCCCCACGGGATTGTACTCTGAAGTACTCCCTGTGCAGCCAGAACCACACTATCAGGTTTTTTCAGCATGGCTTTGCCAGCTCCAGCAGTTACTGTAGCCAACTCAGAGATATTTGTTTTAAGTGTATTTATTAACAATTTGTAAACAGAAGAAAAAGTGGAAGATAGACAAAGACAGTAAGATTGAAGATCACACAGTGACTGAGGTTGGAAGGTGCCTTTGGAGGTCATATGGTCTAATCTCTCCTGCTCAAAGCAAAGCCTCCCACAGCCAGCTGCCCAGGACCATATCCAGACAGTTTTTGAATATATCCAATGATGGAGACTTCTCAGCCTCTCTGGACAATCCATGCCAGTGCTCAATCATCTTCACAGTAAGAAAGTATTTCCTCTATTCAGAGGGAACCTCCTGTGTTTCAGTGTGTGCCCACTGCCCCAGTGCTGTCACTCCTGGCTCCCTTATCTTTGTGCCCTCCTTTCAGTGTTTGTACACATTGATGGAATTCTCCCCAGCCTTCTTTTCTCCAGGATGAAAAATCCCAGCTCTCTCAGCCTTTCCTCACAGGTGAGATGGGCAAGCCCATCATCTTCTTGTCACTTTGCTGGACTCTCTCATCGCATCCCATTTCCCTCTTGTGCTGGAGAGCCCAGAACTGGACACGGCACTACAGGTGTAATAAAAATTACAAAGTAAAACTTTACACTTAAAACATAAGTAATAAAAAAAGGAATAAAAAATAAAAAAAGAGAAGAGGAAGCATAAAACTGAGAAATCTAACAAAGAAAACATCTAAATAACCAAAAGTAGTGCCAAGCAATACATTACTAACACATCTCAAAAAACCAGCATAACAGTACAATCCAGGTATAGAGAAGTGTTAAGTCAGCATTGTATTCTAAGCTATTTGTGCATGTATATTCTTTATTGCAATAGTCTTTGCTTCTCTACAAGCAAATGGCAAAGTGATACAGACCCCACAATGCATCATTATGCTTAATTCCTCATGTGGTGACAATTCCTCAGTTTTCCCATGGCAGCAGCTTTTGACTAGTAGCAAGGTGAACCAGTCACCTTAAACTGAAGGATATTATGCTTCTCCTAAAGCTGCTACTGTGTCCGGCTTGCTTCCACAGCACTGCTCACAGAAAACAACAAATCAACAAAAAAATGACAATGCAAAAAGCTTCAAATAAAATGCAGAAAAGCTTTTATGGCTGTCTTATTTTCCCTTTAAATTATACTTGTACAGAACAAGGAACAGAAACAATTTAACATCTCTAATGCTGGGAGTAAATGAAAACTGACCTTACATTGGTACTATTTCATTTAAAGTACAGATGGGCTCTGATGGACTTGGGGCACATTGGACTTAGGGTATTAACATCTATTCCTTGCTCATCAGACTTACCAAGGCAACCTTGGGCAATATACCATTTATGCTACATCTCTGAAATGGAGATAGGGCTTTTCTGCCTCATAGGCAAGACTGAAATTAATCTCTATAAGCTGAAACGTCAGGAGTTTAATATTAAATATTAAAATTAATATAAAGACTTTTAAACAGGTAAAATGTAAAAGAAAACCCCTTCCACCTACAAATTCTGAGCTATTAACTAAACCATATATAAAATCCCTCCAGAAAAAAGGTATTAATCCATTTAATTACTTCCTTAACTTGTGAAGTTTACTTATTATTTCCTGCCCTCCAGAGTCTACATGCAATTTTATACCTCTTTTCAGAACAGTAAACAATTCAAAAAGTTTCCATGATTGAACAAGCAGCAGTCAAACATGAGAGAGGGGCTTGTTTGTGCCTGGGAGCATGGCAGGCAGAAATAAAATAAACAATTAAGACACACCAGGCTAGTGAGGAAGGCACTTAATAAAGGAAAAAAAAAGAGCACTTGAAATAATTTATTTCCCCTTCCTCTAGTTCTCACAGGCAGGCAAGGGAGAAGAGAGATTTTCTTGGAAGATGGAATGAGGTCAAGGAGTTAACTCATATGCGCACTCATCAAGACCTTTCCAAAAATAATGAGAAGTATGAAAGATTTTTTCATGGAGAAAAAAGGATTTACAATAATCACCCAGATGGTTATATATGATATCAAACAAAATCTGGAATGTGACCAACCTGCAACAGTGTGATGTAAGCCCTTAAATGCAGGAAAAAACCTGAAACCATCCACAGGGCATAAAAAGAGCATGTTGAAAAAGGATTTCACACCCAAAAGCAAGAAAGACAAGTAAGGAAGTAAGGAAGACAAGTAGGAATGATATAAAGTCCAAGCTTTAGCTTAAAATGTTTGGTATGTTCAAAGCACAGAAAGCAAGGAGAGGTAAAACAAGATGAAGAAAAACAGTTTAACGCAGGATGAGGAAACACTGTAGGTTTGGAGGGCAGGGCATTAGTTCTTCCACACTTGTATTCCCACAAAGGTACCTGCGTAATCAGTCCTGCTGATACTGAAGTACTAAAACACTGAAGAAATCCACTGGCACAGTCAATTACTTCATTGTTTCATTGTGTGCCAGACAAATGTAAAAATGTAATATGAAAGCAACTGCAAATGCATGCTGATTTAGGAAAACAGAGCTCCCTCAGCTATTCAAAGGAGGCAGAAGTCAGTATCACAGAGGTAGATTGCTGACATCAATGGAGATGCTGGTCAGACTTAAATTTTACTGAGAATTTCAATGCTGTTATAACTAATTCCTACATCATAGACTTTTTTTTTAGAGAGAGGAAAAAGTTGTATAGCACAAGAATAAGAAGCAACTAATTCACATTATATTTAGATAACAAATTTTCTGGTGAGAGAATTGATTGGTTTTTTCCTATAGTTTCACCATGCCTATTGCAGAGCCCAGGAAACAATAAGTATAAAATGCAATATTGTGACCAGCCTTCAACACTGGGAAGGGTTAACCAATATCCCAATAAAAGTGCTCTTACACAATAAATAAATAATTTACAGTTACTTTGTGGACAAGCCCTTATTCATGTTTCACAGACAACACAAAACCAACATACATATACAGTACAGAAGACTCAACCCCAAAATTTTGCAGTAAGAACACTTGCAGGTTTGTAAGGTTTTCTAACTTGCATGCACTATGAAGCTTGTTAAAAAAAACCCACAACCCCACAAACAGCAATTCACTGAAATGAAGGTTTTCTTAAAGAAGGCATGAAACTGCACAGACCATGATGTGTGGCAAATTATTAACTACTCTAACTTGTGTGTGCATTTTCTTTAACATATTGTTGATTGGCAAGTACTAGACTCACACATATGAGAATAAAGGGCTAACTCTTAAATCTATGCCATTAACAGTAAACCTACAATATCCATTTGTATATAAAAATAATTTTGAAGTACACCAGTAACACAAAACATACACTTCTACAGTTAAGAAAATTATTAAAAAAATAAATCAAAACTTCCCCTAATGATAGCTCATTAACTCAGTCCTGTATACAACAGAAAATAAATTAAAAGGTGAATTATTGTGATTACTATTCTCTCCAAAGAGAGACAAAAGAGACAAAACTGGATTATATTAACCCTCCAGAAACATACATACTACATTTGAATTCTAGTCAGAAACTTAGTGATTGACTTCTCATCTATTTAAATAAAACAGACGCCAAATGAATCATATTTACTATGACTTTCTGCATACATTGTTGCTTTTATATAATTTGTTTTCCTGAAGGTTAATAAAATTTAGCAACAGGTAGAGTTTACAGATGGCAGAACGAGGACTGTAAAATTATCTTGACCTCACTGGAAAGACCATTTAGTGAAAAGAATACAAAGGAATGTAAGAGTTGATAAGTATTACAGGGAAAGAAGTGTATCCATCCCCTTGACTTGGTCAAATGCACTCTTATACCAAATTTGAAATTGGAATGCTTTATCATACCTTACCATAAAACTTTGGCTGCAACATGAATATGGACAGCCATGGCAGGCCATCTGGCTCTTTCAAGATGTATCTGGTCATCAAGCTCTCACCTCTCTACCTCATCCAGGACACAATCAATCATGCAGCAGCCGGGAATTTAAAACCTAAAACTGTTCCATGCAATAAATTCTACCAATTTGGCAACAGTGGGTTTGTATGTGTTGAGAGGCTTTGCTGACACCCCAGAGAAGTGTCAGTGCTGGGAACAGTGCAGTTATGACAGCACAGCTCTTCTCTTGGTCATGCCATCGTGTTCAGCTGGCTGTTATTCCATGCTCTATTCCATAACATATTTAACATGGCAGATGCGAGCTACCAAATTAATAAGAAAAATTTAAGGCACATTTTGTGTCTGTGCTTTGATTACAAGCTCCTTTGAACAGCAGTTCTTCCTAAGTGTCTGAAAAACATTTTGTGTATCTCAAATATTTTCATCAACTAGTATTTCTGACAAAAGGCCATCCTGTGAGACTTTAAATTCTTTGTATGTTCTTTCTGACTCTTTATTTTTATTACCTAATTAATTTTTGTCTAAGTTGAAAGAACACACACCAAGATGCATCTAAGGGACACAAAACCAAAAAACCATGACCATGTAAGAACAATGATTTGTAAGGTGATTAGTATTTTTAAAGTGCTGTTGTTAAATATATAAAATGAAAGAGATGGCAAGTGATTCAAAAGCAAGTCGACTATAAAAGAAAGAGCGATAAATGGACTTAGTCTTCCTAAATTCATGATGAAAAAGACAGACTGGTAGCACATTGTCTCCTCCTGTCACAGAAGAAAGAAAACTATAATCTGTACCCTAATCCTCTTAACTTCATCAGAAGCCCACATAGACTGACATAATACATATTCCAATCACATTACCCCAATATTGAAATTGAAGAAATTTGATTTAATTATACAAATTTAAGAACTTCCATGTCTCTTTATACCACTATGATAGAGAGGGCCATAGGCCACTTAAAATTATGTGTTTCACCACAGATTAAGCATATAACAGCTTCTTACCCCACTGTTTCCATCTCACCTCATTTGGGCCTAATTTCCCCCTAGCAAGAGCATAAGTGTTGACTGCACAAACTCAATCTCAGTTTTGTGACTTGCAAGCAATACTCAAAAAGAGTAACACTAGTATTTTAAAAAAATTCAATTATTACAATAAATATCAAGTTCCGTGATGATCTAAACAATAACTTAAACAAACCCCAACATTTTTATTTAAAATGTAAAAGAGTGACAACATACTGTATTCTAAACTTTCCACCTTTAAATTCACAATTTGGTCAATTAGTTGGTGATTAGTACAGTATTACATTTAAATTACCCCACCTAGACAATTAACAAAGAACCACTAATTTCAGATCAGCCATAAGGCCAATATTATTAAAATGCCCAAACTAGTCTTCTACTGTGTCCCACTTGAGTGCAGCTCCTCAGCAGTTTGCCAGGAGCTGCTGTCCTTCATTGCTGATAAAACCATCTGACAATGGTCTACAACACCATTTGTGATGAATTCAAGTGCTCTGAAGAAAGGGCTCAAGAAAGTGTGCATTTACAGCAGTCTGCAAGCAGACAATATGCCTTCAGCTCCTTTGGTTTTAATGACATTCCCTTTGGAAAGTGAATCCGTTGAAGACTCTTCCAATAAAATAGTAAGTCAAAGTCTAGACAAGGCATGAACCACTGTCTATACAGTTTGTGACAACGTCCTTGATTTTCTTTCTTCCACACTTTTTTTCCAAAGACCAAGCAGTGAAGGCAGTTTGATTTTGTCCATATTCTTACTGTAAACATTAAGAAATATACCAAGGACAACCAGTAAGCCTGACCACACGTACCTAGAGGGGAGGCAGAGGGGAGGAAAAAAGTTACCATTAGCATTTTATCTGTAGCAATTACATACCAATATTTGTGGATTAAACAAACCTCATATTAAGAAGAAAAGAGCTGAAGAAAAATCCCCCAAAAATCAATGGGCTCTGAGATATAATTTCTCTGAATCTTTATTATTACTATCCTTCCACCCTTCTTTTTTCCTGTCCTGGCCAGAGAGCTTATTGAAATGCATTTATAAATTAAATAATGACTAAACATTATCTGTTGTTTCTCACATGAATAAAATGGTCCTGAGGGGTTTTAGTATGTTCTTCCTACCTATGGTTGTGAGAGCTATACTATCTGTTACTGGTCCAAAACGTTTTCCCACTCAGTGCCTTATATCTATACTTCCCAGTGTAGGCACATTTTTGTTTCAGCTCTCCATTCTTTTAAGCCTCAATATTTTTAGCTGAGGTAAATTCCATTTGGGATTTGCATGCAAGCTTTTTTCTTAAATCAATTAGTATACAGAAATAAAATAGAATTTTATTTTGTTTCAAACCTGAAGCAATTAAAATCAAAGTAGCAACTTAACTGCATTTTTCAATGTAAGCTCTTCCTTAAAATTTAAAAAAAGGGAATTAACCCAGGCTCAAACATTTGGCAATTTAGTATATCAAGATAAAACAGTTATTTAAAAGGGCTAGCTAAGAATTCAAATCTGAGCTTATAAAAGCAGGAACAATACCATAAAGGAGAAAATCCCTTCCTTTACACCAATTTCCAACACAGAGAAAGTACCCAAACAATTTATAATGTATCATAAGCACTAGATATTATGATTAGTTTTCTTTGTTGTCTTCATTACATTTAGAAAAATGTAAACTCTTTGCTGTAGTATGATTAGCATCAACAAACCAGTCAATATTTACAATAGATTGCCAACATTTGTAGAAGATATAAAAAGACAAGCATTAAACGTCAAATATGATTAATAAGTGTCATTATATTTCCATGATGAAGAATATAATTTTTATAAAATACCTTGTAAACCACTAAGAACTATAAATACTTACTGTAATGTGAATGGCTTTGCAAAGAACAAAAAAGAAAGCACAATGGACATCGCTTTTCTTCCTGTTGTTACTACGGAGGAAAACAAGTATTAACCTCTTTAAGAATTCAGTTACAACAAAAGAACATAACAAAGGCTTAGCAGGTAACCTCATAAAATAATTGTCTCACTAAAATGATGATCACACCCTTGGTGCAAACGCAGACTGCAGGTGCACCAGTGCAGCGCAACACCGCACTGGAACCATGTGATTTTTGGAAACAAGTACACTTTGCCAGTAGTACCATCTCCAGTCACACTACCTGCAGCAAGGAAATTTCCAGAACAAGACTTGCTATTTAATAACTTGATGTTAATCAATCCACAGTCTCTGAGAGCAACATGCAAGTAACTGATGATATAAACTCATCTGTTTAAGCTTGGATGTAGACCAAAAGTCAAATATCTTGCCATTTCCACCTCATGTCATTACAACTCTGTGGTGTTGTGGGCTCTATTTTTGAGTGGAATGGAATTATCCTCTCACCATTTTTTTGAAGTTACTAAAAATTTCCCTAACAGTGCACGGAATTATGATTTTGCTTAGAAGCCTAAGAGACCAAGGATGTCTGACTTCAATCACTGCATTAAGAAGTTTCCCTCAAAACCACTAAGAGACATTCTACATGTGATCTGTTCACTGAAAAGAATCAAGTAATAAGAAGAGTGAAGAACACAATCCTGTTTCCAAAATAGAGACAAACACTTTGGTTGCTCTTAAATTAACTAGAGCTCCAACAATTATTTGAACAATTTCAGTGCTATCTGCAATGAACAAGGATAAAGCATTACTAGCAAATTGTGTACCAGGAAACCTATGTAGTTTATCACTGAAACAAAATCAATAAATGAGTGAAAGTTGTAGGAATTGTTTAAAAACAAAGTAAGAATGGAGACAGACACACAAGTTTAGCTATGGAAGCCAAGGGCCTGAGAAGGTATTATTCTGTATGATGGCACAGGGTTCTCACGTGAGAAAGATCCCAGTACAGGGAGCAGTAGGTCTGCACCTAGAGAATATATATTTTTTATTATCAGAAAATATTTTGCTTACCATGAACTTCCTTTAACTATACCATACTGGGAAGTCCTATTTGCGTAACTACATCCAAATTAGTCTTACTGCAACACAGTGGCAAAAGGAACCAGTGACTACTGATGTATTTCCACAGTGCTTTGGCTAGAAAAGCAAGTTTCATTCTTCCCAACTTTACCCCACTAACAAATATTCACTTAAGAGTGTTTTATAGTAGAAGAAACAGCCTTCACTACTACTACATCTGCCCCAACTTTAACTTCTTAGTAATAATTTTCTTTTTACATTTTAAGAAATTTATGCACATCAAATAAAATTATTTTCTATTACATGAAAAATTAAAGGAGAATGAAAAAGAAAATTGAGTTTTAATTAGAAAACAGTTTACAAATGAATAATTTAAAAAATGGTTAAATTACTTCAGTTTTTCTAATTACAATTATTTCTGTTCTTTCAGTTATTAATTAAAATATTTATGTAACCATTTCCTTCTAAATTAAGTGCCTTTTCTTCTTTTTCCCAATTAAGTCTGATAATTTCTCATTCTGCTAATAGGAATACAATTTTCATTAAACTCTTTCACCCCACTCCCCTCAAGAAGGGGGAGGATGGATGGGGGAGCTGGGAGGGACAGTAATGAATGTGATGTTCTTCCAAGGAACAATAAACATTTTCATATTGCTACAGGCAAGACAGAAAGGGCTCAAGTGGTAGAATTGTCAAGGTCAGACATAAGAAAACTGGGGAAAGGTTTACTATTCTACAGCATTTTTAAACTTTTTTTAGTACAGTAAGACTTTTTTTTTAAAGAGGTACTTCAATACATGAAACAACCCTCTTCTCTGGGTCAATTTCCAGTCAGGAGAGCTACTGAACTTGGTTAAAAGCAAATACGAAACAGATATGCTGCAGAGGAAATAACAGATAGGAAATCAGAGCACGCAACCCTCAGGTCAGAGAACAATGATGTATTTTCCCTTCCACTACTGTGAATGAAGTAGAGCTTCACTTAACAGAAACCAGGGTGCCTTTTAGGGAAGAAGAAAGGAAAGTAGATACATGACATCTTGCTACACCTTCCCCCTATCAGGCCCTTGTGACTAATGTTTGTAGTTTCATGTGCTTAGAAACAACGTCACTGCCAACTATGCCATTCTAGAACATCCTTACTTTTCCTTTTACATTTTAATTGATACACATCTTTTCCTTTCTGTATTTTCCTATGAAGGCAGGCTGAGAGACTTGGGATTGTTCAACCTGGAGAGCCTTCCCAGAAGGCTCTGGGGACACCCTATAGCACCTCACAGTACCTTAAGGGGGCCTGCATGAGGGCTGTAAAGGGACTCTTTACAAGGGCATGTTATTACAGGACAAGGGGGAATGGCTTTAAACTGAAAGAGAGTTGCTTTAGATTAGATATTTTGAAGCAACTCTTCACTGTCAGAGTGGTGAGACACAGATTGTCCAGAGAAGCTGTGTCTGGCTTATCCCTGGAAGCCCCAGTTTGGATGGGGCCTTTGAGCAAACTGGCCTAGTGGAAGGTGTCCCTGTCCACAGCAGGGGAGTTGGAACTACATGGTCTGAAGTTCCTTCCAACCCAAATGATTCTGTGATTCAATTTCAACTCCTTCATTTAGAAGTGTTTGTTTCTGCACTAAAACATAGCACGGACTTTATACACAAGTTTACTTAACAGGCTCTTCACGGTTGAAACTGTGGCACAAAAAGAATCAGGAAAATCTCAGACACATTCAAAACATGTGAAGATCAATGCTACACAAATCAGTCAGCACAAAGAACAAAAAAAAGCCAGAGTAAAAACAATTCTCAAAAGCTCTGTCCTAAATAATAGGATTACTTTGTTTTTATATAAAGGCAGTAAAAATATAATTTGTTCATACCTGTTACAGCGAGAAGGGCACCAAAGATTTTAATCAAAGCTAGAACAAAGGATATACCAAAGTACCCAGTCAGGGAGAAAAGGAATGCATAACCATAAGTCTGAACTGGATGCTGCAACAATAAAAAAAAGCCGGTTAGGAAAATGTAAAACAAACCCTGAGGTATTGCAAAATGACATAAAACTACAGACTTTAATCAACTGCTTGAACAATAATAAGCTGTTCAACAATGCATTCATGCAAAAATCCTTATTTAATTTTAGTTAAATAATGGAAAAATAATAATGAAATTATAAGCTCATAAATCTGGTCCTGTGATTTAGTTGCTTTTCAAAATATTACCTTATCTAACACATCAAAGACTGGAAAAACTTGCTTATTGTATGAATTATATAAGTTAACTTGTTTACATGATGAAAACAGAACTTTAGAGAGAGAAGTGGTAAGATTTTCTGAATCATACAGAGCAAGGTTTTCCAAAGAGGTTCTTCATAGAAAAAGGGAAATCTTTACACTTACCTTTGAGCAAAATGTTACTGCAGGGCTTAATCCACTAGTACATGTTAATCCAAATAAAATATACACAAAACCTATTGAATAGGAATACAAAACCTAGAACAGTGTAAGAGAAAATAATTACTAGATGATACTATACAAAAGGACAAAATCAAATGCTTTCAGATGCTTGGCACTATTAATATGCTTAGCAACTCAGAGCTGAATTTGAAGGGTTTGATGATATTTTTGCTAGTATTTATATAATAGTTGATGTGCAGTGAAAAGACAACATTAAGTGTTAGACACTTTCTTCCTACCTACAATAACATAAAAAGTTTGGAAAGCTAGACAGTTAATTATATCCTGAGGTAAGTGTCAACTGCGGTAAATCCTTCAGGTTCAGGATTTTACAGCCTAAATAAAACTCCCCACAACTATGCAATTTAATAGTCTGAAGAAGACGTTACACATATTTCATTTTCTGCTACTTATCCAGCACAGTAAACACCCCGCACTATATTAAATGTACAAAGGGTAGCACAGAATCACCAGAAGTGTCATATAAGTTTCATCTATGTCACTTCAGTTCACATGCATGGCACACATGCATCATGGTTATAACATGCAGGATTTCCAAATATGACCAGTTTTGGCCTAGTCGAGTGCTCAGAACACTCAAGAAACAGGTAAGCTCTTTATTTTGTCTGCATTCTTACTCAATTCATAGCTGCACTGAGCAACAAAACAATCTTCATCTATCCTTTCCCACACTGAGCCAACAGAGGTAGAAACTGAAACTGTCCATCCATCCATCGGCTTTCAGCTGTTTGGGCAACATTTAGTAGTCTTTTCTTATCAACAGAACTATTCGACACAATATTGGCTAGAATGTGCTGATCTACTATGCTTTCAAAACTCAGTGTCTCGTTATATCTCAGTTATTGAGAAAAGACTATTAAAAATTGTTAGCAATTCCATGAGACAACAGACCACTTATCACTGCTCTATAATAAAGAAGGATGCATACATGTTTAAAGAGCAGACCTGCTTTCAAACACTTAAAAACCAATGACCTGATCCTCAGAACTTTTACTTACACTGTTTATACAAACACAAGTCAGTCCCTAGTTCTTCACTTGCCTCTGCATCCAGCTTGTCTCCCTAAGTACCCAAAGGCTTCTTTTCACAGCCAGGAGTATGCACCACATTGCTATTTCCTTGTTAGGCAGTGTAATATATGTCACTTCCATAAAATGACACATAAGGCAAAAATCAGGTAAAACCTTCCAGAACATTGGTTACTATTTCAGCCACAAAGCATCTTTTATCTTTTCACAATTGCTTAAATCCAGGGCAATTTCCAAATTTGAAAGAGAGACCCCCTGTGGATGACAGGTTCCTTTGTTGTTCAATTTTATTTACAGATCACTGTCCATTAAACATGATCTCCAATTCCAATTCAATTTTTACCCACAGTCTCAAGTATAGAAAATGATTTCCAAAATTCTGCTTGTACTTCTGCACCAAATTCTCTGAACAAAATCCTCAAGTGGAATGTCTAAACCACGAACAAAACCTTTATATACTAAATCATTACACTCATTCCCTACAAATAGCATGAGTATACAGAAATAAGACCAACATTTGTCAGACTAATGCAGAATAAAAAGCAAAGTCCTGGAGACAGCAGGAGTTTTGTAGGTAAGGCAGTAACAACTGTCAAATGCAAAGTGGGCAAGAAAACAGCTACCATGTCAAAAATAGAAAACAAATTGCAGTAACTTTTTACCTGTGGCACATTCATATCATGCCCTTAATAGTAGAAGATTTACTTATTTACTCAACTTCAGAGAAAAATATGCCAAATTCAAACAAGTTTTGTCTAAAAAGAAAAATAACCTCAGACCATATGAATAGATAATCCGCATTCCAAGTAAGTATATTAAAAACATTGGGCAAGACATTTTCACAATTGTATTTCACTGAATCAGGAACAAAAATATTCATCCAGAGTTTTACAGATTTCAAGAGATTTAAAAAAACCTGCCTCCCAAGTGCTAGCACACTCTAGAATATAAAGTATAGCAAGTAAAGTAAACCAACATGTTCCATGCAGCACATGCTCAACTACATCAGAAGAGCACGGTTTATTTTTCAGAGATTAAGCACATGATTATACAAAAAAACACTACATTGATCTCAGGCCTGCAGGGTAGACAACGGAATTGTTGATAGAAATGAGTGTTTCTGTAGCTACAATATACATTTGAAATTGCACATAGAAAGCAGCACCCTTGAAAGGTTAAAAATGAAACAGAAAAATCAGAAGTCCTCAGACAAACAGAAAACCCCAAGAACAGTACACAGTACACCAAGAGCTTTTCCTTCCATAAGCAAGAGAAAAGCACATAAAGTCCCATGCTTTGTCAATGCAGGCCTTGCCTATGATAAAACATGTTCTTTTAAAATTGCAAATGTGGTATTTACCATTTCTGAATTAGAACCATTGTGCAACTTCATAGCTTTTTCCTGTACATTTCCTATAACTGCATCTGCACAGAGGGCAAGGGATATTAGGACCACACCTATTAAAACAAACAAACAAACAAAGCATCTTCAGAATATTCACCAGCAAAATGGTGGCAAAAAGTCCAAGGAATAGAAAAATAATAACCACCTCTCCCCTATAACGTATTCTAAATGTCAGAAAAAATATTTCATGACACCAGTACAAAGAAGTGCCTACCTCCACTCTCTCTCCACCAATTAACCCCTAAGCACTGTGTGACTCTAAGCATGATGGCTTAGATTCACACAGACATTGCTATAAAGAAGCCAGCTGTAGCTTTTGTAGTAGCAAGAGCAACAGAGTATCAGTTACAATCAGTTAACAAAGATAAATAACCAGAGAAAATACTCATTTTGAGTAGTTATTCCAACATTATTTCTTTTCCTGACAAAGGCAAATAGAAACGTTAGATGTAAAGGTAAAACAAATGCAAGAGGATTGACAGTAGAAATCTTCAATTACTGAAACATTGTTTAAAACAAACCCCTACTGTTCAGGTACAAACTCCACGGTTTTAGGTTACCATTTACACTCACAACGAAGTCACTACACAGTCACTACTGTAATCAGCTTTCCAATAACAAAAAACTGATAACTCTAGTCATGGCAGTCACAGTTCATTTTCCGACCTACAAACTTTCATGACTGTTGTATTTAATGATGAACACAGGTTGAAATACCACTTTTCTTACATATACAACATTACAGAAGATACTAATCATCAAAATGCAAGTCAAAACCTGCTCTAGTGCTTGGTTCCTTAAAAGATCATGCAGGGAAGAAACTAGAAGACTAGAAACAAGCAGTGTTTTATTTTCTTAATCCTATGTTCTTACAGTCAGAGGTGGAAGACTTAACATTTTTAAGGCCCATGAAGTTTAAGGTGGTATTTTCTTGGCAAGAACTTTAAACCAGTGTTTTTGGTTTGGGAACCATTTCCTTTCCAAGGCTAGACTTTCTAGGTCTTTTCATCATTCAAGATTATCAGACACTGGAAAGGTATAACTCAGTGGAAAAGACATGATAATATGAATAATATTGGTAATGCTAAAAATATAGATATCTCATCTGCATGGATTCAGCTCTGGTCCAAAGATACAATAACAGCTCCAGCTCAGCAATTTCACTCTGTAAAGTGATGGATCCATGTCTCCATGGGCAATCTCCATCATGATTCATATTCTAGCTGTGCTTAATGGTCCAGGTATACCACTGGACAAATGCATGGTTCAGCACTGGACTGAGATGAAATGGTTACCTGGAACCTGAAGCACCAGTGCACATGGAAAGGGGAAATGTGGGGACAAGAAAAATGTTAATCTTATGCCCATTACACAGTTTGGAGTGTGAGGAGAATTGTTCCACTCATTGTAGCAGTGCTGAGCAGAAGCAGCAGCAGCAAAGCCACAGATAAGACCAGCAGTGTTTTATTGGATGTAAAGCATGAGTAAAAACAACTGGAAAAACTGGACCCCAAATTAGTTCTGAAACAAATCTGCATGGAAACAGTTCTAGGCAAATCATTGAAATGAACTCTGGAATTCACTTACCATTTGTCATTTGACAAAGAAATTCAACTAAGTTTTTAATTCCAAACCGGTTAAATTCCTTGCTTTGCTTCTGATTTTAGTATTATTATTTTAGTATTAAAAGGTTAAAAGGTGAGAACTCCACCTAAAAACTATAGCACATCTGACTGTGATCATCCATTAATATAAAGTAAATGGTTCTGAAATGGAAAAATACTTAAAAATTTAACTAGAAAAGACAACTAATGTTTTTAAGTTTTAAAATGTTCCAACTGGATTTTATCATATTTATTTTAATATATATGTACTGGGGGTAAGTCTTTCTTGAGAATACATGAAACATTTCAACCAAGAGGGTGCAGTTTCTGGAAATTTTAGGAACCTAAGAATTTACGCTTTAAATAAAGGTCTCTTCTGCCACAGACAGAGCTCGGCTAGAGCAAAGCTACAATCAAACTTGCATTTTCAGCAGGATACCTGAAGGCACTCCAGCAAGAACTCAGAACGTCTATGGAATGCTTATTGTAGGAAAACCCAAGCATTTTCTTAAACTCTAAAATACAATATGTCTTTACCTGTCAAGTTGAAGTTTGGTGCAACTGTGCTGTCGGCTAAAGTAAACCATATTAAACCAAGGCTCATACATAGGGCAGCAGACACGTCTACAATATTGTAACGTTTTCCTACAAAATACAAACAGCAAGAATGGACTATTAGCACACTCAAAATTTTGTTTATCCTGTTTAACAGACAAGAAGACAAAGGAAACATTGCTCCCATGTCATTCTTCTACTTAAACAGAAGACTCAATACTCTGGTCTTTTACAACCAGACTTAGATTCTTCTACAGCAGAAATTCCTACCACAGGGGAAGAGGATCCTAATGGGAAATACCTGATTCTTGTAATCAGCTTTGGTTTGAATTCACAGTTACAGCACTGACATAAAGCACATCCTCTTTGACAAAGCATTCCCTTAGTAAGTTCAGGACAGCTCAGATGTTTCTTAATACTTTTTCCTCAAACAAGACATGTCGGCTGCCTTTACTGATCAGAAAGAAGTCAATACCAAACACTAACAGGCAACTTTGGTATTCTGAGAACCCTACACTGTCTTATAGTTTGGGAGAAAGAGGTTGTGGAGGGGAATGGAAAAAGAAAGTAAGGACATGAAAAAGCAGGGGTTAGTATATCTTGTTTAAAATAATGTAGTCTTTGCTCAGAAACTGAACTTTGAACATAAGCTTCCAAGGGAACTGTGTTGAACTGAATTTTTTAAACAATAATATTTTAAAAAATATTTAAAAAATAGCTTCTGAGACTACAAACTACTACAACACAAAAAGTTTCACAAAGCTTTAGGGAAATACCAGTCACTTTGCATTAAAATGATAAAAAAATACTCCTAATAAAAGGTAAATACTGTGTAGGCATGTAGACATGTAAAGTTGAAATATCCTCTGAAAATTCAGCTGTTTTTCAACCAGAAGGCCAGAATTACCTACAGAAACAGAAATACAGCATTCTAGATTTTGTTCTGTAATACTTGTCCCTGTGGAGCTTTACTGATTAAATTTGTGTCTATTGAACACAAACTTTTATAATATGCTTAACCCTTCTAAATCCAGAAACACTGAAGTATATTTATTCACATAACCACAACCTTTTTCTGTTTTTCTCCATATTCCACTTTCTCTTATTGGAATATGAACGATGACTCTAGGACTAACCAGAGACATGCAAAATCAGGTGCATTTCTGATTAAACATTTAATCAAAATTTAGGAATTAATCTTTTCAAACAAGAGTAGATTTTCTTCACAACTCATGGTTGGATTTTTTTTCCATTTCAAGTTTTCCATTTCAATATTGAAATGGTTTAATTTATGAAGTGATTGAGTTTAGACAATAAACTTACACTTTTTAAAAATTAGGAAGTTTTGCAAGTGACCGTATAATGTTTTTGCAAGTGAAGTTTTGCAAGTGACCTGTATAATGTTTTTCCCCATATTTTCTGTTGATCTAATTGTATTTGTACATTTTCTCAGAAGATGCTTCAGACATTCTCATTTTTCCTCCTACAGGAAAAATTCTACCAGTGGAATTATAAAAAGTACAAGATTCTATCTATGACTGCCTCCCAAAGAAACAATTTTAAAAAATCATTTAATAGCAAGACTAACACTTACCTTGTATAAAAACTCCACCTATCATAACTGGAATCAGCTTACAGCACTTGAAGATGACTTGAGTAGGGTAATTCAGATATCCTAAAGAGGTATTTGACAAACCCATCGTTCCCACTGTCAAAAATGCTATTATCATGTAGGTTTTGCCAGGAATTCTACAAAACATAAACAGACAAATCTTGGCATTACAGACTAGAGGAGATTTAGCTTGGAAAATTCAGGTAAAGAAATACTTTTGTAATACAACATCAACATCTTTCTCACTGAATTTCACTTCATAGAAACTTAAAAATGCACAAAAATGTCTGATTTCATATTTCTTTCAATTACTATAAATAATAAGCACAAACACAAGACAATAAAAACTTCATGGCTCATGAAATATTCAAGAAGTAATTCCTTAACCTCCTTCTGAGAAGGAATGTTACTTACACAAGAATCAAGACAAAGGTTTCAGGTCAAAGAAAATGCAGAAGATTGGTATACTGAGATAACCTAGATCTTAATTCTGTCACAGGTCAGTGTGGCAACTTCTTTGGTGAAGTTTTCACATGAACCTTGACATTTTTTTAAATGAAGAAAGTTGAAAAAGGTACCATTTTTTAATGAAACTCAACGAAACTAAGACAGCAGTGATTCAGATACCATGAACAGAGAGGCTTGTTGAACACTTCCAGATGTTTTGTTCACAATCTGATGAAATTATCACCTGACAACAGATGATCCAATCGTTACTTTTGTGCTCACTTTGTGATTTTTTACAGTTATTCCTGTGCATATGTTCAGCTATTTGTCATGCATACTCAGAACCACACTAGGAACATAAGGAGCTGTCTTGCTGCAATCCTGTCTTATCTGTAACGCATTATGTGATGTACACACACTGTGAAGTATGCAAGAAAAAATTTAAATTTAAGAAATATAGATTTCTGCATGTTGACAAGAAGATGCCTAGGTTATAGAAAATAAAATGTAAAATATATTTCAGATCTACATTTCCAACACAACTTACGTGAAGGGTAATAACTCTGTAAGCATTGCCAGCTGGTAATAAAACCCTATAAATACAAGTAACCCAAAAGGTAACTGTGCAATATTATCTGATTCATCTCAAGAAGTCAGATAACTTGAAATATAAGCTGTCAGTGTTTAAAATAAAAGGAATAATTTATCAAAATTATGTTGTTTGGCTAAAAAAGAATTTTATAATCTAAAACCAGCATATGCAAAATCATCCAAGGCTGACTGAAGGTAAGGAAAACTACGTATGTTCAACTAGAATATAAGGCAACTTTAAAATTCATGTACACCATGACAGCCTGTATTCAAGTTTCCAGGGTGCCTCAATAAACTTTGCAGAGACTATAGATGGGTAGGAGGCTGCAGAATGGATACACTGAGTCAGAAAAGATCCCATTTCCATGGGATGCAAGACAAAAATCTCCTTGATCAACTGCAGCAAAAATACAGAATAGTTTCGTGGCAGAGTGTTATGAGTGGTGTCTTAAATGACAACCACAATACTTCAGCACATCCTTTGAAGCAAACCCACTCAGCTACACAGAGTAAGCAGAGAGAAGACCTCTGACGTTCTCCAAGATGCACAGCAAGTTAGAGGAACTCTTGGTTGAGGAGGTGCCAATATTTGAGGAAAACATATTCACTGACAGATGGCTTCAAGTGCTGTGAAGTGCATTGGCTCTATTCTAGATGTGATAATCCCAAGCAACACATACATGACTCTCTGTCAGCCACCTTAAAGATACAGTATGTTCTGTAAGCGGGACAGTGACAGCAGAATCAACAGAACTACTTACAGGTCTGAAATCCAAGTGAGTGTTTCTAAAATATTCTCTTAAAACATACTCATCCAGCAAATTCACTTCCTTTTATTTACAGAACTGCTAGCAATGCCTCACAGTACTCACATTCAAAAAACAGAAGTTAAATTTATGGTAAGTATCAAATACTTCTAATTTCATGGACAGTGGGTAAAATGCTTGGAAAAACACATACCTTCTTCTTTTGTCCTGAATCAACTGCAATTCTATTAGTCCAAAAATGGAATAAAATCCAAATTGCACTAAAGTGAGGTACCAACCAAAAGGTTTAAAACCTTCCACTGAAAATATCAATTCCTATAAAAACAAAAACCCACCAAAGTCATGTACATACACCAAAATATTGAAAATGGACAAAAAAAAAAATCAACAGACCTTTTTCCTTCAAGTACATGCAAATCTAGCCTTTGCAGTTGCTGGTTATTAACTATATTTATCTGCCATATGTAACTTGCAAAAATATTGAAAAAGAAAAGACAATTTAGGTTCTCCAAAATGAAAGAAGAAAACGTACTGTTGTTGTAAATACACTAAAATTAATGGATCAATTAATTAGGGGAATACATTTGATGCATTAGTAATTATCTCATATTACAGATGGCTTCTTGCCTGCCTTTTTGCTCTTCTTCTGTTCATTTACTTCAGTAGACCGTTTTTATTCAGATTTTATAAATATCTCAGGATAAATTTAATACAAATTTTCTCTAACAAACATGCTTACTGATAATTTTCAGCTCTTAGGAATGCACACCAAATATTTTTAGCGATGACATTAAATAGCTCTTGTGACTTCATAAAAATTTGCACACTGTTGGAATATTTCAAACCAGAGCAAGTTGTTATAGACAAATACATACACTGCATAAAGACTTATGTAGGTGTATCAGTTATAGAAACAAAAGGCTACCTAATATCTGTCTTTTTTAGATTCTGCTTTTAATTACTGATCATGTTCTCCTAACTCTTTTGAATTAACTTCATGTTAACAAACGTCTCAGCTGCTTTTGAAAACTGGATTAGAAACATGATTTTTGATGATCAAGTTTTTTAATCACTGCTTCATTGAGAATACTCAATGAATTTAAAAATAATTTTAAAAAGGGAGCAGAAATGTAGCTGCTCAAGATAAGACAGAAAAGATTAGCAGAATGGTAAATGTATAACTAAAATGGCATAAACATTATGCTCTGTTTAACAAATTACCATAGTACATGTTTCAACTCTGTCCTGAAAGCAGAGAGAAAAATAAGACAATTGTAACTGTACAGCACTTATGGAACTTATGGAGATTTAAAGGTTTCAGCATCAATAAAGACTTTGGCGTATCTTGCACACAGAAGTAAAAGATGAAGTTATGAAAATCCAAGTGATCTGAACTTTACAGGCACACAAACCATAATGGCAACTTAGATTATATATTACTTGCTGCTCTTGAATACTGAAAAGCTGACTTTGCAATAAATACCTAGTTTAAACATCTATACATATTAAAATACACCCTCTATTATTATGCTATTGAAAAAGACAAGGGGTAGGAGGAATTGGCCTAAGACATAAGTTCATAATATTTACCTGTAAATATCCATAGATTAGATAAAACATAAAAACTCCAGAAACGCAGATGAAAAATTGAGCAGGTTTGCTAAATTTGCTGAGATTCATGCCAAGAACTACAACATCATCTACTGATTTGATATGGGGAGACATAGCTTGAGATTTGGAAGGTACACTTATGGAAATGTATTTTCTCGATGAAGTGAATTTCAGATCCATGGTTCCTGGTTTGCTGCATTCGGGGCTATTGCTGTCTTCTGCCTGCTTTTCTCCTTCTGTGTGTTTTCTGTCTGAAAGCTGTAAGAAATGCTAAAGTCAGATGGGACATAACATACAGCCTTCCAACAACAAGGGTAAATGAATGTGACATTCATAAGGAAAAAATAAAGGTTTTGGAGTCTTGTTGAATTGTTTTTATTCACAAATTTTACTTATCTTTTCTGATGTCCAAAGTTAACATCAGTTAACTTTGTTAACACCAAAGTGAACACCAGAGGCCATCAACACTTTATGAAAGCAGTTTTGCTTCATTCCTACACTCAACATAGCAAACAAACCAACCAATCAACCCCAAAACACCAGCAACAGAAAACCAGCTTGAGTTTCTCAACAGCTCTAACTGGTGCTATCATGTACTCATGGGAGTTACTGCTTGGGAGAGAAGTGATCTTCGTGACCAATTCACAGGGAAAGAACTGGTACAGAAGCACTGTGGTTCTGCCTACCTTCCTTCATCTTCTCAGCAAAATACACCAAACTAGCTCACAACATGGGAAGCTAAAAACTACAGATTTGCTAAAATCTACAGATTTGAGCCTATGACCAGTTACAAGCATGGAAGCTGAAGAAGTTATCCCCTCATCCTCACGTATATTCGCTATTTCTTGCACAGTTTTTCAGAAAAGAACATGGATATTGAAACAAGTAGACTGAGATGCCAGTCTCAAAAATTAGACTGTTTATCTGATGGGGTCTATGATATGGCAATCCCTTTAGCATTTATCACATGAAGCTATTTCCACATGTAACAGAAAACAAAACTGGATGACTGAAGCCTAGAGAAGGAATGTAGCAGCTTAGCAGACTGAGATGCAAATAATTCTCTTCCCCAGCTCAGCAGACAGTAAACATGATATTTGATGGATTTTTTTAAAGATAAAACACACTAGTCAGCCAATTGTCCCAAGATTTTTGTTTGTCCCAACTGTTTAGTGATTTGTTTTTCCCAACTCAAGAATAATTCTCCTCATCACACATGCATAAAAAATGCTTTCCACATTGTTTTTAAATTGAAAATGTCCCAGTATATTAATACTGGATAATGCAATAAATATAGTCTGCAAAAAGCACTGGTAAATACAATATATTATATAATACTATAAATTTTAAGCTTAGTTGAAAAAATAAGTATTAGTATGACGCTTGCAATGTGCTTATGTTTTCTTTTTCATATGAGCCACTATCAAGTTGGAACAAGACTCCTACTAGAGTTCTAAAAGAACATCTTGAGGAGTATAACAGATGTTTAGGGACCATAATAATTACGTGTGCTTAAATTCATAGTTCTTCACCTCAATATCAGATGTGAGAGGTAGAAAGTTTACCCCTGCGGATTTTTAGCTAATCCCAACATGAAGTGACCATAAAACAACAAAAAAAAACCAACAAAAAAAAACCCCAAAAAAACCAAAAACAAAAACAAACCCAAAAAACCAAAAAGAGTTTTAGACTAATTTTAGTAAAACCAGAAAAGCACTAATGTCAGACAAGGAGGCATGAGTGAGCCTTCACATACAATATAATAGAGTTCTGATCACCCTATCACCCTCAGAGAAAGACTGAAAGAACAATGGCAAACAAGGGTTATCAGGATGGAGGAACAGATTGCCCATCTTAGGAACTGAAATAAAATGAAAGCATAACTTGTCTAGCCTAAAAAAGCCCCAGTGAAAAGGAAATAGATCTGCTCTCAATACAAGTATGGAGTACCACTAAGGAGAAAAAACAGTATTAATTTTAAGGACAGAAGAATGAGAACAAGTGGTTATGAAGTGATCACAAATAAATGTATGCTTTCCAAACTATCTGATTAGCCAGCTTTTGCTCAGGAACTGGCTGGACATGGATCTACCTGTTGGTGGAGTGATCATCTTTACATCACCTGTTTTGGTTTGCTTCTCTTTCCCCATTTTTTTTCTCCACTCCTCAAAAAATATTTATCTTAACCCAAAATGTTTTGTTCTATTCATCCTTTCCTCTCACCCCATAATTTTTTTCTTTTTTTACTCTTCCTTTCCTCTCACCCCATCCCTCTGGGAGTAGTGAGGAAAGTAAGCAAGTGGCTGTGTAATGCTGAGTTGCCTACCAGCATTAAACCACACAATTAACATCATCTTTGATTTTGAACTATTTATATTAAAAATATTTCCTCAGGAACACCGTCAGATTTCACAGTCTCACCACTTAAATTTTGCAGATTATGGAGTATGTCATGAAAGTGGTAAGAAATGATCACTCCAGACACACCCACAACTATCCATAAAACTATGATACATGGTAATTGTTTTTCTCTACATCCTTCAAAGAAAATTATGTAACAGCTGAAGAAACTGTAAATTTATGTATGCATTTGAAACAGTCTCCACCAAGTAATTTCACTAGCAACAGTGACAGAACTCTTCTGATATTCACAATGACTTCTCAAACAGCTATTTTTCTAAGTATGAAAACTGTTATTCCTACTCTTCTCATCAAAATTCCTCAAGCACTTCATTCATGTCTTGAACAAACATACAGCAAAAATCTGTCTTATGAGGAGTTAAGAGCTGTCCTGACTTGTGTAAAATACCAATTTCCCTCTTTTCTTTCTCCTCCTGTGTGTAAAAGTGTAAACAACAGGTTCTTTATATCAAAGACTTCCTGTTTCTTCCCCTTTAAAAAGAAAGTCCCTTGCAGATCAGTACTTTAACCTAGCACACAAAATAGTGATTATTACATAAAGGAGAAACAAATGAACAAGTGAGTAGAAAAGCAAAATTTCTTCCGCCTCCAAAAAGTTAATGTCTTTTACTAAGCGTGGAAAAAACATCAGGAAGGAGCTCGAGCCTGGCTGGCCAAGGTTTTTTAACACTGAAGAACATCTGTTAAACCCATCATTTTGGCAGAAACCAGCGTCTTAGTCCGCTCAGAAAAACTGCTCGCCTGAGACACACAAGGCAAGCTCCACGTTGCCTTTTGCCATGACGCTCCGAAGACTATGCCAGAAATGCTTGGTGGCAGGACAGCAGCTGGCACCGCAACAGGGATGCGCCAGGTGACAGGGAAGCCAAAGTCCACCTGCGGGAAACCTGAGGAGATACTCTGCTTGACGCTACCTGCCTCCTGCTCCGGAGGCAAAAGAGGGAAGGGGATAGGGTTCTGCATGATCCCCGAGGCTTCCTTCCTGCCCATTCGCCCGCGCCAGGCGCGTCCCCTCCCGAGCGCCTGGCAGCCGTCCCGGGCAGGGCTGCCACAGGCTCTCCAGCCGCCACAGGCCGCCATTCCCCGCCCTTCCCCCGGGAAAGGAACCCGCGGCACGCCGCCTCCTCGGGCCGGCCGAAACCCTCCGGACACTCAGTGTCAGCCCCCTCCCGCTCCGCATCCTGCCCCCGGCGCCCCTCACCGCCGCGCCCATGGCCCCTCGATGCCGGGCGACGCTTCTCAGGAAGCGACCCCGCCTCCTTTCCGCTCGCCCCCCGTCCCAGAGGGAGGGACGGAGGAAAGGAGTGGGGATCGGTCCCGCCCCCGTACCTGTCCGGCGGGCGAGGAGGGGCACGGCGGCTCCGGCCGGCCGCCCCCGCCAGCGCGTCCCGCCCGCCCGCCGGGACCGCCGCCGCCTCCCGCGGGCTCGCGCCGCCGGAAGTGGCGGCCGGGAGGCGCCAGGGGTCGGCGGGAGCAGCGAGCATATCGGCACGGCGCCGCTCGCTCGCTCGCTCGCTCGCTCGGCGTTCCGCTACCCGGCCTGAGGCGGGCGGGGACGGCGCCCTCCAGCTCACGCGCTTAGGGACCGCCCACCGCGCCTGAGGGGAGGGGCGGGGCCGGGGCCCGGCTCAGCATTCCCGGCTCAGCAGTCCCGGCTCAGCGTTCCCGGCTCAGCAGTCCCGGCTCAGCAGTCCCGGCTCAGCGTTCCCGGCTCAGCGTTCCCGGCTCAGCAGTCCCGGCTCAGCATTCCCGGCTGCCGGGGGCGGCTGCTGAGGGGCTTCCCCACGTGTCTCTGGGGGAGATCATAGAATCACAGAGTCGTTAGGGTTGGAAGGGAACTCTGGAGATCCAGTCCAACCCCCTTGGGCAGGGTGACCTAGTGCAGGTGACACAGGAACACGTCCAGGAGGGTTTGGAATGTCTCCGGGGAGGGAGACTCCGCAACCTCCCTGGGCAGCCTGTTCCAGTGCTCTGCCATCCTCCGTGTAAAGAAGTTCTTCCTCGTGTTGAGGTGGAACTTCTGTTTCAGTTTATGGCCATTGCTCCTCGTCCTCTCTCTGGGCACCACTGAAAAGACTCTGGCACCATCCTCTTGGCACCTGCCTCTGAGATATTTACATGCACTAATGAGATCCCCTCTCAGTCTTCTCCAGACTAACCATCCCCAGCTCCCTCAGTCTTTCCTCGTAAGAGAGATGCTCCAGACCCCAAAACATCTTTGCGTCCCTCTACTGATTCCTCTCCAGGAGCTGCTTGTCTCTCTTGTACTGAGTAGCCCAGAACTGAGCACAGCGCTCCAGATGTGGCCTCACCAGGGCCAAGCAGAGAGGGGGCACCAGCTCCTTCCACCGACTGCACACGCTCTTCCCGGTGCACCCCAGGGTACCACGGGTCCTGCCGGCAGAGCAATAGCTCCGCTGTGCCCTGCCCCGCCCGAGAGCAGCCGGGACGTGGGGAAGGAACCCAGGGTGGCAGGAGCACCGGGAGGGGCTGAGGAGCTCCTTGCCTGCCTGGGCTCCCTGCAGCTGCCAGGGGGAGGGACAGGGACACGTGTGGGAGTGTCACTTCGCTTCCCAGGTGTGCTGCGGTCAGGCGCTGCTGTAGGTCCGCAGCGTCTGGGACTGCCTTGGTACTCTGGAAAAGCCTCCCGGAGCAGGGGATCGTGTTTCACACCATGGTGACATCAAGATTATTTGGAGTCCTGAAAAAGTTTTTTTCCGAGGTTTGCTTGATGCTCTGCTGTTCTGATGTGAGCAATGAATCACCCACCCAAAGCTGCTGCTTTCATTAAAAAAAAAAAAAAAAAAAAAAAAAAAAAAAAAAAAAAAAAAAAAGAAAAAAAAAGAGAAAAATGCATTTAGAGAGAGGTATTGTGATCATTCCACATGAGGCTGCAGGAAGGAAATAATAAAAGTATTTAATAATGACAAGCGAAAAGGTAAATGAGAGCAATAACAGCAGAGTGCATAGAGCATAATGGCCAAAGGAATCAGGTAAGGAACTTAGAAGAAAGGTAGCTAAAGGCATTTTGAGCAAAATGTGCAAATTAGATGTAGCTTGAAAATACATAAAATCCAGTTATTATTCATATCAGTCTATAAAATGGCAGTGCTGTGTTTTCTGTAATTATGTGCAGAGGTATTTACATTGTACATAATGACTACAGGACAAGAGATTTATATTTAGGAAATTCAAGCTTTTATGTTTACAATGTTGTAAAAATTTTTTTACCTTATCCAATGTTAGTGTAGTAAATCAGCGTGTATTATGGATAGTAGCAACATGTGCTCCAATATTTAACATCGTATTTTTAAGGATATTTATTTAGTGGCAAACACCAAAAATTAAATGTGCAATCGTTACTTAAAAATAATTAAACAAACAAAAAAATTGAACCCCCTAAAACCTTTTAGCAACTAGCTATTTCTGAAAAACGGGATTAGTGATTATTGAGAAAAATACTTGCAGCTACCCTGTGAAGTTCCAGTGCTTCTTTGTTCAAGTTTCCTTTACCTGATTGAAAGATTTCACATTTCACAAACAATTGTGCTTTTTTTTGCAACAATATGGATCTCCGTGACAGAAGTAACTACCCCAGTAACTCAAGTAAATGTATTCAAATTTGCGTGTGGTCAGCTGGCATTCTCTAGTCTTGTGTAAATAAATTCTCTGGTTATATCAGCGGTAATAAACTTTACTGTTACAGATGTAAGTGGAGTGATTACACAGGAAGTTCCACCTGAACATGAGGAAGAAGTTATTTTCTGTGTGGAACAGATTGCCCAGAGAGGCTGTGGATTCTCCCTCACTGGAGATATTCAAAAGCCATCTGGACACAATCCTGAGTAATGTGCTCGAGGGGACCCTGCTTGAACAGAGTGGTTGGACTAGATGACCTTCATTGGTCCATTCTAACCTTACCTGTTCTGTTTTTCTCTGAGTGCCTTACTGAGTCAGTGGAGGCAGGCAGATAGCAGGAAAAATCAAACTTCACCACTGAGCTGGATTGACTAAATAACCTGTAGCTGGGTGGAAGGAACCTGAGTATGTGAGGCTCTTGATTAGGAAAAGTATTGAGGAGAAACACACTGGCAGATGTGATCTGACATTCCCTCATATCTGAGACGTTTTGATACCCTATTGTATTTTTTTTTTTTTAATTCAGAAATGTAGAAATTAGGCTGACTGATTTGGGGAGGTCTCCTGCCTGTTGTTAAAGAGCATATATTTTGCTGTTTGCAATGTGTTTTTCTATTTCTATTATTTGGATTCCATCATTCCAACTGGAAAGTGGCAGGTATGCTGGAGAATTTTCTCTTTAAATAAATCAGAAGAGTAAATGATGAGTAGGATGTTTATTATTGATCTCACAGATGCTTTTGCAGTCTGCGATATGAACATGTATGGATTACTGGTAAAGCTGGAAAGCAAATTACATTTTCTTTTATAGTTTGTAAAAATGAAGTTAGGGCTTATGAAAGGTACTGGATTCAGGCTCTGGGGACCTAACTTCTCTGTTTATCCAGGAAATAGATGTTATACATCACAAGCAGAGACAGTGGAAGTATTAAAGATCTCAAAGTTCTCACATTCCCTGTCTGTACTTCTCCTTCTTGACCTACTCAAGGTACCAATAGGAAAGCTTAGTCTGTGCACAAACTTCATCCTATTTTTTTTTCTTCTGGAAGGTACACATTAATGCTGTTGGCTGTAGTTTTATTAACAAAATTTTTTGTTCACTACAGTCTAATTTAGAAATGTCAGCTCCATAATAGGCTTTGTTGCCTTTGTTGTCTAGTCTAGATTGTTTTCATGCCCATTCAATATGAGCAATTCTAATTTTTCTCCAGTGAAATGGTACCCCTGTACCTGCTTCCCATACACCAGATTGGGAATTAATTAGACCAAAGGTGTTAGGCACTTCTTATTTGTGAAGAGAACACAAATATGGAATATTTATAATAGGTACACGTCTCGCATTTTGTCAATGGGCTTTGGACAGTAGTATCTTTGTGGCATAATGTGTGTTGCTATTAAGAACTTAAAGGAATAAAAAATATTTCCTATGTGTGGCAAAATTATCCAATATGGGTATGTTTCCCCATGAAATGTGTGCAGGTATACCATGAGTGACACAAGTATCCAACAACATTTTCACCGGGGTTATAAATAAAATGAAGCTAATGAAGCAGAACTATGAGCGGGGTTTGCTATATTTCAGCATGAAAGGCATATTAACACCACTTTCAAATGCTTGAACCCCTCTCAGAGATGTGTGTTGGATAAATATTTTTAGAATCGTCTATGTTGACTAAATCAGAGCATAAGTCAATGAGGATGCAGTTTGTGAGTCTTGATACAACTAAAGCTGATATAATTTACCGCTTTATCATCTTTATCAAAAATGGTGGAGAATTACATGCAAAGTCAACAATCTTTCTGTGAATTTTGTTTTAGTGTTTACATTTGAGACAAGTTTTACACAAAAGTAAGTATTTTGATTAGATGAAATTGTGTTTTGGCTGTCATAACTGGTCATCTGCTGATTTAGTGGGAGTTAGGTAAACTCAGAAGCTTGACTGACAGAAAAAAGAGCAGCTGTTTACCTCTGTAGCATGGGGAAAAGGGGGAAAACAATAGTTCTCCTCTCCTGTTGACAGACAAAATGGTATTTCTGTTAATTTAATACAGTAAAATTTTTCTGCCAGCCTCATACAGGTTTTGATTGCTGTGACTCTGAGATGCAGTAGAATGTGAACAAAATAAAGACACACACACAAGAAAGACTTGATGGGCTTTTTGCTGGGAATATTTTTAAAATTAGAAATAAGTGCCCATCAAAACTGAGGATAGCTAGTTAATTAAAAATTTTAATATATATGTTATTAAAATGTGTATGTTGTTTAGGCTTCTGTAATAAATATTTTGTGAATACTTTCCTATAATTTTCTCTTACTTAAATTCCAGCTGCAATGATTTTTCTTAGCCTAATTTTAAAAACCGTTTCTAATGTATTCCTTGTACTACTGCATTTTACTGCCTCAGAACCTAAATTGTGGCTTTAACTGTAACAAAAAGCTCTATGATTATAGAATACAAAGCTTTGAATGTGTGATACATCACTTCATATTCAAGGGAAAGCTATTGTATCTAGAATTATAAAGTTAAATTAAAGTTCTGCCTTCTGACATTACAAAGTACTGTAATACTGATTTTTAAATTTTTAAATTGCACTTAAAACATGGAACAAAGGCCCAGACAGATAATCTATCAAGTGTTGATAACAGTCTAGATACAACTTCATTATTTCTGGCTCGTCACCGGTGCATATAAATGCTAGTAGTTAGAAATGCAAATAGTAAGTAATTTGCTCAGAGAGAGTGGATGTCCAGATGTATATTCTACTACTTACTTGGAATAACAATGTAGAGAATTTTGCAATCATAACTGGTTGATATCAGAAAAATTGTGCTTAAATAGTTTTGTACTTTGTGATTGGAAGTGGTTGAAGTGACTTTAACTGGTCAGTTTAGGTCACTAGCAGCCTTCTTTGAAATAACTTCTTTTTATTAATACACAGTTGTGAACGGGCTTATGACTTAGTATTGACGGCATTTCGCTGATGACACTCCAGATCATGGGAGCAAAAGTGGTCTCACTTGTGCCTTGCAGGTCTTGTGGTATGCTGGGGACAATGGCTGAATAAATACTAGTGAGGCAGGTCAATTGACAGAATGTTTTCTATGAAAAAAATTCTCACCATCTATTGGGGTTCCCAATATTCCGACAGAGACCTGCCCGGGCTTGCCTTGCTGCTGAGTCCAATGGCGGCAGCTGGGATGTTTCCTCCCCAGTGACACCCTTGGGTTACTCAGAGGCTGCAAGCGATATTCCTCAGTGGAGAGGCTTCAGGCGATGGTGAAGAAAGGAGGCACTTCTGCTAGAGCTTGATCCAGAGTCTTTATTTCAGCTACAGAGTTGTGGACCTGGTGGCAGCTCCAACAGAAGGGCTGGCCACGTGGCTGGATTGTCCTTTTAACCCGGGGGTAAGGGGAGGGGCAGGGACAGGTAGCCACCAACCAGGTGAGGGGGAGGGGTGCCAGGGGAGAAGGGGCACTTAGGTCTACCAATAGCCACAGGGGGCAGGGGGTATCTTTCAAATCTGCCAATCACTCAACCCCCTGGACCCCCTGTCTCACAGCCAGGGCTCATGGGGGTTGGGGCGGGGGGAGAGGGTTACCTTTGGGAGGGAGGAGACACACCGCAACAACCATCTTATTGCATTATTTTTGAAATAATTTTGGGCCTTCAAGACTGTAAATAATAGAGTATGTTGTGGATGTGCAAGGTTTGAATTCAGGCCCTGCTTCTGAGAAGTGAAGGTGTGATGGGTTTTTTTTCTTGAAGTGTAAGGTTTGGAAGGTTTGCTGAGCAAGAATGAATCTGTTTATATGTCCTGGAGATATCTGGTATGTGTTTTGATACATGTTGAGGGATATCTGAGCGTAAGAAGTAACCTAAGAACAAGTGTTAGGTCAGATCAAAGGTCTGTTTAGCCATTCTCTGTGATGGAGTCTAGGGAGTTGAGGATAGGTTAGGTAGTCCCTCTCTTAGCATAGGCCCCTGACTTGTGCTAGTAACTTTTGTGGAGGTTGTGTGTAGATTGTTTAATGGCCTCTAGTAGACATTTCCTCCTACACTTTGTCTATTGCTTTGAAGTCATTTAAGATTTTGGCCTCTGTAATGCTCAGTTAGGGAGCTTTAACGGATTATCAGTCTGGATGAATCTAGGACCGAACAGTACTGTGAAGGTCATGGAATTGATAAGTGAAGTTACCACAGAATGGTTTGGGTTGGAAAAGACCTTACAGATCATTTAGTTCCAATCACCCTGTCATGTCAGGAACACCCTTCCACTTGACCAGGTTGCTGAAAACCCCATCCAGTTTGGCCTTGAATGTTTCCAGGGATGGGGCATCCACAACTTCTTTGGGCAATGTGTTCCAGTACCTCATAGTAATCACACTAAACAATTTCTTCCTAATATCTGATGTAAACCTACCCTCCTTCAGTTTAAAGCCATTCCACCTTGTCCCGTCACTACATGCCTTTGTAAAAACTCCCTCTTCAGCTCTCATGCAGGCCCCCTTTAGGTACTGGAAGGCTGCCCTAAGGCCTCTCCAGAACCTTCTCTTCTCCAGGCTGAACAACCCCAACTCTCCCAGCCTGTCTTCATAGGAGAGGTGCTCCAGCCCTCTGATATCCTTCATGACCCTCCTCTGGAGTTGCTCCAACAGATCCATGTCCTGCTTATGTTGTGGACCCCAGAGCCTGGACACAGAACTCCAGGTGGGGATATATAAGACTGGAGCAGAGGTGCAGAATCACCTCCCTTGACCTGCTGGACACACGTCTTTTGATGCAGCCCAAGTTATGATTGGCTTTCTGGCCAGCTTGCTGAGGGTGTGCTCAATCCCACTGTCCATGTTATGGACAAAAATGTTAAACAGTGACAGTCCCGAAACTGATCCTTGAGGAATGCCCCTCATCACTGGTCTCCAGTTGGATATTGAGCCATTGATTGCAATTGTTTGAGTGCGACCATCCCTCCAATTCCTTATCCATTAAGCAGTCCATCCATCAAATCGATCTCTCTCCATTTTAGAGACAATGGCATAGTGTGGGACAACATCAAATGCTTTGCACAAGCCCAGGCAGATAGCTTCAATTGCTTTTCTCTTATTCACCACCACTGTAACTCCATTAGAGAAGCCCACCAGATTTGTCAGGCATGGTTTGCCTGTATTGAAGACACATTGGCTGTCACAGGTCACCTCCTTATTTTCTACGTGGCTCAGCATAGTTGCCAGGAGGATCTGCTCCATGATCTTGCTGGGCACAGAGGTGAGACTGACGGGCCTGTACATCCTCAGGTTTTCTTTTTTTTTTTTTTCCTCTCTTTTTTTTTCTCTTTTTCTTTTCCTCCATCATTATACTTACACATTATGTGGTGTTTCCAGGTACATAAACTTGGAAGTTGGTGTTTGGGAAGCAAGGTATATTCCTGGAAAACAAAGAAAACGGGTTTTTTGGTTTCAAGTGTGTGCTGGAAAGACTGATAATTCTCAGAAGAAAAGAAGAATATGGGGGTCTATTTTATACTTCTGATTGTTAACTTTGGGGAGAGAGTAAGTTTGGACAGGCTTGGCTGGAGAATGACACTTTTTTTATGCTTATCTAATCATTACATCTTAATTCCTCTTAAAAGATAATTGAAATAATTTTTATACCACATTGTTTTCTTCTTCTGAATTAGGTTATAAGTTACAATTGGTGTCAAAGAAGTCTGTATACTTTGCTGATGTGCGAGAAAATAAAATCAGCTGGGAATTAGTCAAAATTGAAGTTAAAAGCAATATACTCTATTTATTACTAAAGATGTGGCATAATAAATAATGGATTTTATACGTATTCTCAAATTTTCTGAAGGCAAAATTGTGGAAAACCTCCGTAGCATAATGTAATCTGAAGTAACTAAAGTGTTCTGCATGGGAAGGTATTGAAATGAATTTTCACATCACTTGTTTTGTACTCATGGGTGTTTTAATGATATTTTATAGTGTCTTACTAGTATCTTTCAAAACTAAAGCAGCATTCCTCTAAAGTAGTTTTGTCACTGCTTTATTGGCATCAGAACTGGTATGCTACAAGATACAATGATATGCTCATATTTAAATGGACTCCAGTGTCTAAGGTAAGAAGGTAATGCAGCTCTCCCTCTTGTGTTAACTCTTCCTGGTGTTTTATAAGGGTTGGGAACTCATCCTCTATGTACTGAACCATTTTAATGGTAAATTCTATTAAGGTATTCTAATCTCTATCCTGCAGTTATCTGAGAATGGCTCCGTAAGGCATACTACAGCGAAGAATGACCAGGGAAACTTTTTGCAATTGAGTCTATTTCTCCCTGCCCCAAATCAACATAAAATTATATCTTCCATGTGTGAAAAGACTACAGAGTAATTACCAGAGCAGTCACAGAGCTGATGAAAAAGATGTTGTCTTCTTGTCATTGAGTATGTTTTCTTTTGAACTGACATGTGCTAGGTACAGCTTCCTCCAATCCTTTTGATGAGAAATGTCATTCAATTTCTGCAAAATTCAAGTGATCAAAGCTATCAAAACCAGATACTTCTGTAAGTGCCAGCTTCACTCTCTGGCTATTCTTTTGCTAAAAAGTTCAATTTTGGGTTGGTTTGTATAATTTAGTGTAATCAGGAATGTTTTCTGTTACAAATGTCCTAGAAGACGTCTAAATATTTTATTTACATCATATTTTATTTTAGAGCAATTAAAAAAAAAGTTACATAATAAGTATCTTGTTTGCCCATGCTTGAATCTTTTTTATTACTACGATAACATCTAGATTCTTTCGGCAAGACAGAACTTGAGCTGTGGTCAAATTTGCATAAATTTACAGCAAATAAGCCTCTCTAACCAGGGGAGCTTATAATATGGAATAACTTAGGAAAAAAATATAAATACATACTAATTCATATGATGCACATTCCATTTGGTGTAGTGCACTGTCCGCATGGTCATGTTTTTTTGGCATCTCCTGCTGTGTTGGAGAGAATGCAAGGATGCCTGGAACTTCATTGTCTTTTCAGAGCTTGAGGTTTTCCTGCATTATTGGTGTTTTGTTGGTTTCTTATTATTAGGATTAAATATATTGGTAAATTTTTCTTTTTGCTTTTTAAAGTGTTGGCTTTTCAAAATAGAGTAAGATATGATGTATCCATACTCTATCTAAAATGTTTGAATGGAATAATATTTTGTGCACAATAAATACAACTGGCAAAGATAAATTGATATCTAGGAAGTTAAATGCAATGCCTTAAGACTTGTCCTGTGTCTTATGTGACTTCATGGCCTTCTTAAAAAATCCTCATGGATGCATCCAGCATCTAACTACACAGGGATGATGCCCAAATCTGTGCTCAACTCATTACACAGACAGTCAGGAGAGGACAGTGTAAAAAGAGTTTGAAGTTCTAGATAAGAGCAAGAAATTGGAAAAAAGCGTACTATAGTCCAACATATTTTGGATATAATTTTTATTAAATTTTGAATTTTATTGAATTTTATTTGAGTTCTATTTTGTAATTTTCTTTGCATAATTTTTATAGCAACTGAGTTACTCTTGTAGGCATTAAGTAATTATCAAGCACTACATTTCTTTGAGTATTTATTGAGTTATCATAGGTACTTCATTTTTATTTCTTTTTTTTATTAACAATTCATGCACAAAATAGAAGGGAAAAGTTTACTGATTTTGCATGAAATTGCTAATTCCACAGTCTGTGAGTATCCATTATACCATGAAGCAAAGAATATATATTTTTTTTAATCTTCTACAAAAAAGAATATTTTTTTTTTTGGAAAAGCACGACTATTTCTTCACCTCTTTTTTCTTTTTGGAAATAGTAATTGCAATAAAATGGCATACCATCTCCAAATATGCTGAAATGTCAGATTATTTACTGCCATAGTAGAGATGTAAAAATAAACTAGTTTTGCTTTACTGAGTAAACAACCAAAAATATGTTGATTATGAATATGTAAGTGTCATTTATATATGGGGTGGCTGACTTTTTCCCATCTGTCAAATCTACACAGATTAAGAGTCTGATGTAAATGTCAATATGAATCCAAGTATGACAGCTCTATTTATTTCTAAACATGATGTACACTGTGGTGCCTGTTTCTGTAACGAAGTGTGCCTGAAAATTATGTGTGTCATAGGCATTCATTTAAAGAAACAGCCTACAGTCTGCTAAAGACATCATATAAAGAAAAATATCCTTTTCAATAAGGGACTTTGTTACTTGACTATTTTAATGTGAATTGTTTCTTCTTTGCAGCATGTCTACTATGTCTTCAGTAGCCAACCTGATTACCCCCTATCATAAAAATTTAGTACCTTTCTACTGCAGTAGTTACTGGGTTATTGTTCATTTTGAAGGTATAATCAAGTCCATAAATTGCTAACTCTGCTGCTGAACTTAGGCCAATAATCTAAAGTCTTTTTTTTCCCCTATGGTCCATCTTACAAGTTTTTTTTTCCTTTGCTAAGCAGTTTAAACTGTTATTTACAAATAAGTGAAGCAGCATTATAACATGCATATTATTCTCAGTTTAATACAGTTATATTCTGATTGCTTGGATATATTGAAGGTAGTGTATTTCTGCATATTTTTTTTCTTTTCCTGAACCTACACAGCATTATTATTTGGGGTAATCTGGCCAATTCATCCAAAGCCTTCAGCATGTTCTTTATAGACCCAAATCACATTGCAACATGGCTAGGTTGCAGTGTTCTTGGACTCCATTAATTATATTGTTTAGTGATACCTGGAGCAGTAGCATTATTAATGGTGTGTGAGAAAGATGAAAATTACTTGAGGCACAAAAGCTAGTGGCAGAAAATCCTTCCACAAGCAAGAATCAGCAGAGTTCACTGTAAAGGAGTAAAGATAGTGTTAAATGTTTTTTGTTTAGGTAGAAACTAGTGGCCTTTAGTTCCTGTGTACCCACTGCATGTAATTTTGAAGATTAATCCACTCTTTTAAAGAAAGAGAAAAATAAATTTTGTAGGTTCATTAACATAAAGCAGTGTTTTTTAATGGTAATGGCTGTGGGAAATACTTTGACTGGTAAAATTGGTTAGAATTATTCTGTTTGTTTGCATGAGCAATAATCTCAATCAGTCGTTCTGAAAACATATTATACTACAACTGTATTAGAAGAGCACCTGGTTGTATAGAAAAATTCATTTCATGGTCCTTTGCTTGTAAGATATTACACTTCAGCTATCTTAAAAGCCATTTCTTATAAAAAGTATCTAGAACTGTGCTAGCTTGCAACCTGGTAGTCTGGAACCTCCCTATTAGAAACTCTTTGATAGTTCACTCACCAGAACAATTTTCCCTAATCAGGATCATTGTTTTTGGCTGAGGTCTCTGGACACCTTTCAATGACTCTTCCAAAACAAAAATATCTGTATTTTTTTAGATTGAAGAAAAGTTCCTTTGTGTAATTTTCCATGGGATTCTTTAGTCTCTCAATGTTCAGTGTTTTACATGCTGGACTCTCCATGTAGGTGTTTAATTTGCTCAACTACAAAACTGAACATCTATTTAGCTCAGTTCAAAGGGAGTGTAGTGGTAGGCATGACTTTAAGCGGTGAACACTGATGTTTCACGAGTCACACCATCCATTTTTAACATTTTCTGTTACAAAAGAATGAGAACCATTTTGTTTACTCATTTACTGAAGTGAAAAGTCGTCCGCATAGAAATATGGCCTTTTAGTCTAACCATTTATTTGTAATACTTTAATCTAGTACAGTGCCTGATAATTTCTGAAGCCAATGTAAGGTCTCACAAGTAGTCTTTCAACACCATGCTGTTTTTATTCCAGCTCCTGTTTATAGGTGAGAAAACTGAAGAAGTGTGTGAAGCATTTATAACACAGTGGGCAGTAGTACTGGTGCTGTTAGAGCTCATTAATTCCTTTCACAGCCCAGTGATCATTGTCCCAGAATGCTCCAGCTTTAACGACAGTTTGACTTTACTTTGCCATTTAAAATGTAGGCTGATTCTTATAATATTATTTTTTTAATTTGTTGCCAAAGACAGGCATATTTGTCTTTGTTCTCAAAATTTGGCTGGCTTGGTGCATTTATTATTTTTAAAAAAAATTTACTCATACATGTATGTTTCTGTTCTGAGATTTTTTTTTTTTAAATATTTGTGCATGTAGCATAGTCATGGAAAAAGTTTAATTCAACCTGTTTTTAATTGGATGACATTCAAGAGTTAGTCAGGATCAGTAAGGCTTCTCTGATCATGAATGTGAATAGTACTATTGCATAAGTAAATTTTCCTCTTAATAGTTTGTGTCCATTTCATTACTGGAACATGAAGCCTGTCGATTAAGTAATGAATTTTAAGGAATTAAAATGCAACTGAACAACTAAACAAGCTTTTCATGGAAATTTCAATTTCTGTAATGTTTGTTGAGGAGTAAAGTGTCTGTTTCCCACCAATCTGGAAGAGTCTGTAACACTGATCTACATTTGTGGCCATGTCCTTGAATGCTATTAGACTCAGCAAATGTTGCCTGAATTTAATATTCTTTGGCAAAAATAGTTTTCATTTCAAGCAATTGGATTATCAGTGTGAGGTTACTAAAAATGATGATTTTCACCTACTACTGAAGTGGAAGTGTGGTAGAAGAGCGCACAGTTTTCTCTGCTGCACATAATACTTGGCAGTCTGTGCCTGGACTTGTGCTAGATTTAATTTTGCTGTGCTTGAGCCTTGCTTGGTGCTTCCTGCTGCTCTGCAGACCTGGAGAAAGACTTTTTCATTCATCTGTTTTGTTGAAAAATTGCTTGGTTTTGGGGATTTTTTTTAAGTGAAAATGCAGAAAGATCTGCTCAGTGAGGCACTTGATTCTGTATTTTCTTGGGTTCATTATTTTTTGTTGTTCTTCAGAGCTGAAAGTGACTAACCTAATTTCACCTATGAACGTATTTTCTGGTATATTTTGCTCACTTAGTTGCTTTGGATATTTGGCTGCTTGAACAGAAGGGAAAGGGAGATGAGGGATGCACTTTTCCATGCCCTGGAGAGATGTGCCTAGAGGCAGCTTTTTCATAGTTTCTGGTGATAAGTGAATATAATGCTGACAGACAAGGTATTTTGCTGTATGTTTGTCATGAACATAAAAGAGTGGACAATCTTGATGGAGCAGAGAAGAATAACTCAATAGTTATATTCATAATGTAATCTGTTAGATAAGCATGCCCAAAGCTTTCCAAACTCATTCAAGTCCTTCTATTGTTGACCGCTGAATAGATTTTGAGGAAGATAATGCATTCATGATGAGTGGAAAATACTTTATTATTATTACTTTTATTTTCTATTGCTTTCTTATGTTAATAAATCCTCTGTGTAAATACAAGTACACTGTTTCACAAAAGCTTGTCTAAGAAGGGATATCTGCAGAAATGTCAGTTGCAATCTTTGTTTTCTTTATGTTAGTTTGATGAAGGAAAGGATAGCCTGCACTAAGCCCTCTGAAATTTAAATAAAATAGTAATTCTTACTAAACTATCTTGGTTAAACTAAAACTGTGTTCACATGCTGAGAGTCAGAAGTGCTAGGGGCTGGACTGGGGAGATTTTCCAGTGGGGAACAACCACCAGCAGTACCATCTCAAGTTGGTGACTGAACATGAGCTATTAAGGGAGATGGCTTACACCACAAGTCATGTGCCCTTCCTCTCATGGCAGTGGCTGACTAGGAAACGTACTCTTTTTGGTAAATTCTGTTGGCAGCAACAAGGAGACTTTGCGTTCTTGCATTTTTCAACTTGATTTTGTCTGCTTGATGAGCTACAGTATGCAGCAATGGATGATAACTAAAATTTCCTCACAAAGTAAGAATTCTTGGAAAATTATAGTACATTTTAAAATATTTGTTAAACTTGCATATTGATTTTGTAATTCTGCCTACTTCTACTAGTCAGAATAAAAATTTCGGAGACCTTCCCCAAACGATGCTTTTCTAGTGCTTGCTTTATATAGTGATGCTGCAACTAGATGGTCTTAGGTCTTACTGCACAGTTACATGTTCTGCTTTGAGGTAGTGGTGAACAATTCTTTTATGAGGAAGGCAGCCTTAAGAATAGAAGGATACTTTTAAACAAAACATCAGGTGTGAGCCCACTCTTCATGTCCTTTACCTAGACTTGTGGGTCACTATAGATATGTGTGTCCATCCAAGATTTTTCTTATGCTAGACTTCATTGGTGTCACTCGTCATTGTGAGTTTTGTATATGCGAGAGGTTTGGGCTGAGTAGAAATCATTTACTTCCAGACTCTGTCCATAATTTCCATAATGAATGGCTCTAGGAAAAATTTTTTCTTGTGTAAGATGACGAAGAAAAAACTTTCCACGCTCCTACAGAGCAGAAATGTACTGTATGACTTTCACAGCCTCTTTCTTGACTCGCATGTTACTAAAGAGATTTAGGTCAAAGCAAACTTGTTAAACTTGGTATGGATTATTTCCTCCTTGGTGGAGTCCTCTCATATGGTTGCCTCAATACCAACAGTGCAAATTTCTGTGGCTTGTTATTTACTGGAAATGCCAGCATTGCTTCATAGGGAATTGACGCCAAGGAAACCAGATTAAACTGCATGGTGTGATATAGACATATGTATAAATGTAACATGGTATATAAGTCTTTCATGCCTTTTTGAGTATTAATTGCCCCAGAAGACTCTCTGTTCTATCACAAGGCTAGAAACAAAAAACATTTTAGAAATTAATGCCATGTGGTTAGCCAGCACCACCTAATAACTGAAAGTATGAATAAATGTATTCCAATTACTGACTAATGCAGGTAATGGGTTTATGGTACTTAGAGGGCTGGATCTATTCCCTGACAGCCTGCAGACATTAGGGGCCCCTCATGACCAGCCTGCAATGTAGGCATTATGGAGTGATTTTTACTTTACTGCCTTTTCCATCAGATCATCCCCTCTCTTTCACACACAAGGTTAATTCACTTCTTGATCACATTATTTCCTCGCTGCTCTTTGACAATATAAAAATTCTGAGTGGACAGCTCAATCCCTCTTCCATCTCAGATTTGATTGTTATGGTATTGCCTGGCGTCCCTCAGAGGCCTCCAGCAGCCTTTGCTGCACTTTATGACACTTAAATGGCTGGGCTACAATTTCTCCATCTATTCACAAAATGCTGTTAATAACTCATTTTCAAAGAGGCCCTTCTTTATGTCTTGGCATTAAAGGATTTTTTATTAGGTGCCAGGATAGGTGACACACAGCCCCAGTAACCAAAGAGTTAATTAATCTGTTGAAATTTATTGCCTTTTATACTGCACTCAGTGTGACAGTCCCTAAGAGAAACAGATACTATATTTACAACTGAGCTGAAATATTCAGTAATATAGTCTGCATACTGACCCACTCCATCAGTGTATGCTGGAGTACCCATTAATCAACTAAGATGTATTTGTGTAATCTGTCTTCTTTCTTATTCTGAGATTCCAATAAATATTGAAATAATAATTTATTGATTACTCTGCAATATAAATGTGTAGTAAAGCCACCCAAGATATTTGCATATTAATGCATTTCAAAGCTCTTGGCATGCTGTAGGTATGAGGAAGAGAGAAATTGTAACAGGGGTTAGGATGGAATTCCTCTGGAATGTAGTACACTAAATTCTGTGTTAGCAGGATGTGGTGGTCCTCTAAGGTAATTTTTGAGATTTTATGTTGAGGGAAAACGTAACTTGTATTATTGGCCTTTCATTGGGTTGACAATAAACACAAGAGTGTGTGTTTTGTTTTGCAAACAAAAATTTTTCAATTCCCTTCCAGAGAGGCGTTGATCAGAAGATTCTGGCTTTGTTCTTTCTGAAAATAACAGTCTGGGCTGCCCACTATATTGAAGTCCTGCTGTAAAGGATGTGTGTGCCTGTAATATGCATGACTCAGTGCAACAGATTATTTGATGCAACTCTCCTGAGAGTTGAAATAAAGAAGGTTCTGTCAAAGGGAGGGATTATGACAGCTTCTGGCATAAATTAGAGAATTTATGTGGAGTGCTGTAATTCATTGCAGCCTTTCTTCAGCAGTGGGATGCAATATACTATGTATCTCCCGTAGCACTGAGATCCAAGGTTTTCACACACCTAATCCTGCTCTGTACTATGGCCTGGCATGGACCATAAGGCAGTTTTGTTTATTCTGTGTTGCCTTCCTGTGGTAATTTCTCCCTACCTCCTTTTGATTTACTCATTTTTCTTGTTCATCACATTAGTAATGGTTAATCCAAGCAGCTCTGCTTAACTACTGAAATGTTACGTCCAAGTAGAACAGTTTGCATTCATTTGCAAAGAAAAGCTCTTTGTTTATGACCTTGTATGGTACATAGCACTAAATAGGATTCAAACTATGATAAATTTTAATTCTGTTTAAAAAAAAATACTGCACCAAACAGTTAAGGCTGGACAATCTACTTGGAGTATCACCTGAGAAATATTGAATTACTCTTGTGAGGTAGTAACAATGTACCTCTTTATGCTTTGTTTTCTCTTCCTCATTTCTTTATGACTATGACAGCTGGAAGCCCCCTTACTGTAGACAGTGGGACTCTGGTATTTTTGCCAGAGAAAGCTGCAAGAGAAAAGCTGAGCAAGGTTTTTGCATCTCTTGGAGATGTATTCTTTTATCAACTTCAGTTAGAATATTTGCCTTTACTTCATAAAGGCTTCTCCCTTTGTCAACAATGGAGAAATGATTAGGTAACATTTTCCTTGCTGCCATTTAGAAAAAGCAGGTCACTGTGTTTTCTTTGAGAATGCCTACAAGTAAAAAAGTCTGCCCTGGAAAAGTATTTTTCCCAGAGGAATTAGGAGAACCAGTCACTATGCCTGATGACTTGGACTTCACTTTCTACCATGGACTAAATTTGTTCTAAAGTTTCAGTGGCCTGTTTAGGAGACTCTACTGTTTCAAACACTGATAAAGATCATTTTCAAGAATTAAAACAGAAATACATCCTTTAGAAAGTAGCTTTCTTAATAGGAGATTACTAATGATCATCAGCATCACTGTCATGTGGTGTATGAGATATTTAGTTCTGCTTAGCTCTTATGCTATACATTCAAGAGTATTCTCTCTCATGTGTATATGGATAACCACTGTGTGAGACTTGCGATGTAACTGTTGACCGATAGGACAAACATGTCCATTTTGCCCTGAAGAATAAAATGCAAAATTTAATTGCTGCTTATCTTTTCTATCCAAAGAAGTTACCGAGACAGGAATGTTTGTGGGTTTTTTGCATATGAAGAGCTTTAACCTGCTTCTGAGTGCTCTTCTTTCTCAGTACTTTGGTACTAACCAGTGTTATCTATTTGTCTAGTATCAAACATAGCATATACTCACTCATGAAAACCATGATCATGAGTGGAGTTTTGGGGGATAATATTTTTCCTTGAACAGTTCAGGAGCCCTTAGTTCAATTCAATCACAAGTGGTTTATGCAGCACATTTCAACTCTCCATAACAATTTTTCATAGTTTTGGGAAACTGCTTCTGATCAGAATAACTGAAGTATAGATAAAATTGTACTGCACAGGATTTGTTTTCTAGTGTCTTGCTGATAAGGTTAACCAGATGGTGAAGTATAATCATCTAGGCAGCACCATAGATCATCACACACACACACAAATAGACAAAAACAGAGAATGATAAATTTTCCATTAGTTTTATTTGTACATGAATCAACAAAGACTCAAAACCTACAGAAAGCCAACCTTCTGAAACTAAAGAAAACCAACGCTATTTGTTTCTATATTTCTGTCTATAGTTCAACATTCTAAGGAAGTCTAAACCTATTGGTTGCCTTTTTTTCTTTAATGAAATTTCACCTATTGTGAATTTTATATCAATTTTCAGGAATGTGTATTCTCTTTAATAATTCATGACATTAAGTATCTTAATAGCAAAATAAAAGTGGTTAAAAATAAACTACTTAGTGTGTGATTTTTTTCTGCCATGTTGCTTGAAGTGATCTGAAGTCAGCTATGTAGGAAGGTCGCAGGATTAAACTGCTTTGCACCATGATTTGGCTAACCTCAAAACTGGGTTAGCAATAATGATAATGATTCTATAAATATACAAATTTATTTTTGCTTTTGAGGGTTTTCCCCTATTTTATCCTTGTTCTCAGGAACAGCAACTTCTAGTGATAGCAAAAATACCAGCAGTGGTCTTAGAGTATCTGGTGAGATTATGCATTTTGAATATTAAGTTATCAGTTGTTTCTTTAGTCAGTAGCATTCCCCAGGGTGGCCTGGTGATTACACGGGCTTGATATAAAAATGATTGCAGCACATAGCATTGCAAGATGCACATCACTCAGTAACTGTGCTTCTTCAGCCACAAATTAAGTTGTTTTGAGATTGACTGTACTGATTGGATATGAAAGACTTTGGGTGTCATGAGATATGTTGCTGTGTCTGCTCAGTGTTGTGGGAATTTTGGTTTATTGAAGCCCTTTTTGGAATGCAAGATCAGGTCTTGTATCACATATATGTAATTGTGTTAAATATTGTGGGACTGGGCTTTGCAAGCGTTTCAAGGGTGTACAAATTTGGGGTTTGTGGTGAGTTTGTGTGTGAATTATAACACAAAGACTGCTGTTTCAGTGCAAAGGATGAACAAAATGAATGAAAACAAACTATAGCGAAGTATTGCTTGTGGGAGAATTGATGTGAGTTGGCTGTTAGGAATGTGCTGGGATTTGACTGGAAGAGAGGAGTTGGAAAGAAGACTGCTGTAGGGGTAGATGTGAAAATTGTGGCGATTTATTGCATTCTATCGGTACACTACTGTTTCATGACGGTTTGTAGGAGGAGACCAATTATTTCAATTTCACAGGTGGTTGAATTTCTGGAAATACTTCTCTGTCGGCACAAGTTAATAGTAATTGGGAGTGGGGCTGTGGCTGAGCCTTATCCCTAATGGGCTACAGCTGTGCAGGACAGGTGAACAGCATTGAAGGTAAGGAAACATGGAGTGCCAAGGTGTACTGACCTATCACAAAAGGGAACTGAGGGCACACAGGTGTAAGGCATGTGAGATGAGGGGTATAAAAGGTTGGACTGAAGGGCAATAAAGAGCAGCTGCTTGAAGCCTTCTGGTGTGGTATGGTGTTGCTTTGTCTGGGCTGATGCTTGAAGCCTTCTGAAATTGTATGGTGGTACACTGTGTATGGTGGCTGTCTCATCTGAGACATGTGCTGTGGTGTATGCTGTGACGCTTCTCTAATTTTATGCAGAACTTTTTAAATGTTTGTTCATACTCAGATTAAAAATATAATCTTTTATAAGTTCAGAAGCTTATACATCTGTTATTTTCAGCTGTTATGTATTATTGCACTTGAGTGGGACAAAGCATTTTCTAACCAGCTATTTTTGCAGGAAATGTATTATTTCTATTTCCAGATGTGTACCTATATGGAACATTTTAAAAATTTACTTTTAGGGAAGTTACAGTGTAGTAAGAATTGTTGTGGGTGAGTGAACACGTCACTTAAACACTGAAACAACATATATGTTTTAAAATGAGACTACTCAGGAAAAAGCCATTCAATGGCTTAAAGGTGATTTCTGCTTCTAATGATTTCATAATAAGCCTGAAAGAAATTAATTTTATGTATATATGTCTTTACTCTTATGTCTGTGATTAACACAGATTGTGGTATTTCTTTAATGGAGAATAGTATTTCTTTAAATTGGAAGTCACTTGGGGACCATGTGCAGCTGTGGTGTGAGGAAGTGTTACACCATCCAAAGTCAATGGCAGCTGTGACCTTATATGGCAGGCTTGCCTATGGCCTCTGTCTCCTTAGCCATACTGTATTAATATCATTTGGATATTCCCAGAGGTTATTTTTTCTTACAAGTTATGTATTATGGTTGGCAACTTGTGACAGGTGAGTTCTGGTTCTCATATGTTGTATGCAAGACTGCAGGAAAATATATCCATGTTCTTCACATCAAACTGCCAAAATGTCAGCAGTCACATCTTAGCATGAAGACCCTCAGAAATACAAAATAAAAGTGCTTAGCATCTTGCCTGGTAAATGCAAGCCTGTCTGAGAAGCTGTTTGCAGAGCTAGATCTGTCAGTCAGTGTGGAGTCTGGTGTGTGAGGGAACACGGCACAAAGCTGTCGCAGCTTGAGCACTGCACTTTCCTCCCAGGGTGTGATGCATCTGGCACCAAGGCCAGCTGACCACAAAATTGAATGACACTCAAGGTGACTGTCATTGACTGCTGGCTGTTATTAAGCCATCTTCTAATGGGGTAAAACTGAAGCTGGGCAAGTTGTAATGAAACCCACAACCATTGAAAATTCTGATTTGGAAGGGACCCACAAGGATCATTGAGTCCAGCTCTTAAATTTCTCCACAGATCTTCACCTTCCTTAGGTTTGCCTCCTTAAAATTTTTTTAAGCTTTGATGTATGCATCTGAGCTGTATTTTCTGGTCTTTATTCAAGAAAAAAAACCTTGTAAATCTGTGTTAAGTAGAGTTAAATTAGATCTCTTAAAAAAACAAAAAAAAAAAAAAAAAAAAAAAAAAAAAAAAAAACAAAAAACAAAAAAAAACCCCAAAAAAAACCAAAAAAAAACCAAAAAAAAAACCCAACTAATCTGTGTGGTAGTTGATGTTGTTATCTTACCCAACTCTGAGCTCCTTTTTTTGTTATGTTTCTCCATGGTTGCTACTAATTAGGAATACTTTGTATAGCATTAAGTTTAGAAAGCCAAACTGAAAGGCAATAATGCATGTAATATTTAAATCTGATTAGAAAGAAATTAAAATAATGGAATCAAGTTACAGTCTATGTTCATACCACCAAGAATTAAAAATTAAATTATAACAAACTCTAACATCCATAATCTTGACAGAAAGAAGAACTGTCATTTAAAAGTCAGCAAAAACTAATAATACTATCTGGAGGTCTGATTTTTAGGAGTTAAGGTTTTTGGGGTTTTGTTTCTTTGATTGTTTTTCTTTTTTAATATTATAATTTAAATTTTTTCATTGAAAATGCTGAGAAATTGGGATATGTAACATGCATTTTGAGCTTTCTACTGTTGAGATCTACTTCAATTCTAAAATTGTCATATACTGAAAACTGGCAGCTATTTTGTGGAAAAACAAACAAAAAAATGGAAATACTGCTTGAGTGTGGCATGTGAAAATTTCAAATTGCAGATGTATGAACCTTTATCTTTTGGATTTGTTGTTTGTATTTCAGTTATATTCATAAAATTCCATGTTTATTTGGGCAAGTAACAGTATCAGATTTAAAATATTCTGGTTGACTATTTTTCCGTCCAAAGAGAAAATCCTGGGAACAAGGTACAGAAGGGTATAAAACAGCTGATACCTAATACAATGTTCCTTAGAGATTCAGAAATTTGGGTTGTAGTTTGCCCATGCTTACTCTTGCTATTTATCACTTTCTTGACTTTATTTTTTTTTTTGTTGAATCGATTCTTTATTTAATGCTTGTCATCACTGAAGCTTGCAAAAATTTTCCTGAATTCCTCTTTGTTCAGCTGGGCTTCATGTGTGGGGAAAGATGGTCATCTACCAATGTTAGCATTGCTAATGTGAGTGTTGTTGGGGGATTTAAGATTCAGTAAGCAGATCATCTGAGACAAAAGAAATTTATAAAAGCTTGTTTTAATATTCAAAACATTGTTTCTCTGTGCTCTGTAGAAACTTTCTCTGTCATTCTCTTAAGCAACAATAATAAGTGAGGAAGTCAAACTTGCAGAAAAAGAAAACTAGCATTTTATTCATGGGGTTTTCTAAAAAGTTGTATTTTTATGAGCTTGCCATTATAAGAAAATTTTGGTGCTGTCTCAAAGCATATGTTGAAGGAAAACCTTTTAATATCATTCTACCATTAAAATTCATTGTAATTCAATGCAAACGAAACACAAAAATAAGAATAATTTAAGTCCCCTTTTGGCTCATAACATAAATTTCACCAGCAAAATATTTTTTCTTATGTTTCTGAATAGTTCACAATTTTTTCAGTAAAAATTAAATTTATTTATTTATTTTTGTAAAATTAGTGATTGACTTGAACTTCCAGGACAATATTTTTTAGAGGAGGCCAAGTGGTTTTTATTTTTTCCTCCTGACTTTATATTTCTCCAAGGGAAAAAAATAGTGATGTATAAATTATTGTTCATATGGAGGGATACATATGGTGTATGTATCCATATTCCAGACACATATTCCAGAACTAGTTCTAGCTAAACTAACTTTTGTATGATTTACTGATATAAAACTGTTTTTATTTGCCAATAAATTGGAAGAAATCCCTTTCTCTTGACTGCGAATGTGTGACCCTCCTCTTAGGCATTAACTTCCTCCAAGGTTCAGCGCTGATAAGGTAGTGTAGCAACTTAGACTCCAGAGAAAATCTGAGTTGTAAGAAAGTACCTAAACAAGAATTGCACCAGAGAGGGAAGGTAAAGTGGCAGATGGAGGTAAGCTAGATTAACTGGATTTAGATAAAAGTTTTCAGGGATTCAAGAGAAAAACTGGTAACATGGAAAAATGCGTTTGGCAGATAGGAGATCAGTAACATCAAAGAGTAACAGAGACCAACCTTTCCCCACCAGGCTGATGCCTGCCTGGCTGGAAAAGACTCATTATTACTGAGGTGTATTATTAAGAATGCTGACAATATTCATGCTTAGTTTAGTAACTCATTTCTCCTTGCTGTCTTTTTGTGTGTGTTAGCCAATAAATGTAATTTAAACTCCTGAGTTGTGTGTGAAATATACCTTAGCAAAGTGATGCCGAGAAGGCAGAAATACAAATGCAAATTAGTTGTTTCTGTTTGTAAAGCTAAATTCATTCTTACCACTTCCTTGCCTGCCTTCTCCCAGAACAGGCTGTCCTTATTCACGTTGTGCATTGAGAACAAGCCCTGTGCTGTGTTGCACCACAGATGAAGTCTGGGAATGGTCTTGGAGATTGCTTCTTAGCATGGCATGAAGCTGTAGTGGACAACACCCAGCAGCTATGTATTAATAGATGGTTATATGTTAGTATTCAATCCTGTGCCTCAGCTGAGCTCTGTATGCTGCTGTACATGTAGCTCTTCATTATAAATAAGACTTGGATTGGGTTTTTATATCACAGGTTTTTATTGAACTCGGAGTGGCAACTTTTTCATCTTGTGTGCACACAAGATTGCACCTTGTTCAAAGTCTTCCTTTTCTCTGTCCATGTCATTTCTTCCTGGTTCTCTGTGCAGTGCTGCAGAGCCAAAATTGGTTTTTCTGTTTGCTTTTACCAGTGTTGGTTTTATTGCTGTTTTAACACTAAACTTTGATTACTTTGCTATGATTTTCCCTGAACAAAAATAGGTAGGGCACAAACTGGAGTTAATAGTCTCAGTGTATGATTAATAAAAGAAGCAAGGCAACTTAAGGGAAAATGAATGTTATTAAAATGATTCAGGATTATGTGGCCACATCTACTTGGTGGAGGGGGAGAGGATCTTTTTATGAAGAAATTTATTGCTATGAGTTCCTACCAAAAGAGTAGAAGTCTTAAAGTACAAGAGAAGAGAATAAATTTTTTTTTCCCGTCCTCCCCTGTTTGCCGTCATTAACCAGGTAACTCCCTTGCCTTGAGTGACATGTGCTGCACAGTGAAACCTCTGTTGTTTATTTTTTTAGAAGATAGGGCTGATAGGATTTACAGTGAATGAGAAGCTGAAAGTGTCCTAGGAGAAGCAATATAATGTCCCAGAAAAGCATCAGTTTGGAAAGCACTTTGTCTTAGCTCCAAATGTTGGCTCTTAATATCAGCTTTTGTTGGGAATGTTTTTCAGTAATTGGGACTGTGGGGAAAAAAAAATTGTATTTCATCAAATTTCTCCAGGGTGCAATTCAAAAAGAGGGATGGACATGGGAGAAATGGCACCCAGAAACAAGTGGACGGTGATCCAAATAGGCAAATGTCTGAACTTAGTCTGCTTTTAACAAACTAACATGAAGCAGCCAATATACTGTTCTATGACAATCCTTACCTCCATGTGCATTTCAATAGAAGAATCTTTCTGTTCACATCAACCCCACATTCTGCATTATTTGTTGGAGCTTTAGAATCAGAATAAAGCTTTGGGCCCTTTGAAAGTCCTGTCCTTTCCATTTTCCCTTCTTTTCATGGGAGTTATCTAGGAAATTTTTGTTGCTGCTTTTCGGCCATTTCTTGTTTCTTAGTCTACTCTTTAGCTGGACTTTCGTCGGTGTACTTTTGTCTCACGGATGAGGTAAGAAACAGCTTTTGAACACACGAGACTGGACAATTATGCATTGAACGCTGAAATTATGTTCTCAATGGCAATAATTTTCGCTGATTTCCCAAGGAGTTGCTCATTCAGTTCAGTGTGGTATTGCTTGTCTTTTTGGTACAAATTAATTTTTTTTAAATTTACCTTCTGTAAAAAACATAATATATGCTCTTGAACAACAGCACTGGTACTGTTAGTGGTGTAGTTTGGTTATTGGGTGAAATATGTAGAAAGGAGATATTCTGGTTTGGGGCCTTTCTTTATAAAAAGTCCCTTTTAAGCTTCCATAAATACCAACAGGTATTTGGATTGCAGCATTGTTGGGAATTAAAAGGTTAGCCAGGGCCAAATGAGGAATGATTATTTTTTAATATAATACTAAATTAGCTTTCAGTTTAGCTTTAACTGCTTTGGTAGGAGTTTTTTATAGTTTATTTCTTTTCAAGAATGCATATTATTCATGTGATAAATGAGCTGGCTGCATGTTTCTGAGACCTGTGCTAATATTCCGTTATCAGTAATCTCTACGTGAAGCTCCAGAAAGCAGATATAGTACAACCTTTCCTAAATAATTTTGTGCAAATTTCTTATCTCAGAACTAATTTCTGAAAATAAATTATAAAAATATTTAGATGATTTTTTTGTAAAGTAAAATTAGATTCATATTTAAATTTTAAATTCTACAAATTATGTGATTTCAATTAAAAAAGTAAAATCAGTGTTTATTTTCCTCCAGTTTTGGCCAGAAGAGGGAACCATCTCACTGTATCAACCACTTATGTGATGGCACTTAAAAACTTTTTTTTCTTTTGTCTTTATTCCTGCATTGCAACTAAATGCAAGTCTAAGACTACTGAACCATCTCAGGACTCTTTCAGAATCATAAAGATATTTCTATACTTTAAGGCTTAGTAACTCTTTAGAATCACAGTGAGCATATTGTGTTCTGCAATTACAAATGGGGAGGAAAGAAAGAGGAAAAAAGTTGCTTAATGCAGACTTGTTAGCTTGATTGCTTTGCATGTGAAGATCTTACATCCTCGTTGTTTATGCACCATTAAAATAATATAATTTTCAATAGTCATGTCTTTGAGAAGTACAGCAAATTGAAAAGAAAAAAAAAGGTGAATATGAGAATTTGAGCAATCCGGCAGAGGGGGTGGGGGTGGGGTCTATTAGTGCTGTTTCTGTTATGCAGCTAGTCCACACAATCCAGAGAATTTCTAGATTGCAGAGAATTTAAAGTACTCAGGAATGACTGAGTGTTACAGGCTTTAAGCCTGGAATGTTGCTGCCAGAAACATGTAATTCTTCCTTACTGCATAGAAACATCCCTGTAGGTAATTGCAGACACTGGGTTTCATTGATTGGAAAGGGGCAAGAATTGTGTTTTCCCTCAGCACACAAGCATTATTTTAAAAATATATTGGAATCTCATTTACTTTGCTTGGGTTTTGGCACTGGAGACCTCTGCCCAGTTCCTGCAGTTGTTATGAGATTGTCAGGCAGAACAACACCAGGTATAATTCTCGGGCATCCTTCAGCTGCCTGACACTGCTACAGCTCCTTTTCTGCAAGTAGATGAGTGGAGGGAAAATGATTTCACAGGTCAGTTTTTCCTCAGTTGGGGAAGGATGTAACTTGCAGGTAGGCAGAGAGATAAAATATTATTTCCTTACTCTTTTTCCCAATAGCCCAAAGTTTTGGCACCTGGGAAGTGAAACATGCCATGGTAGAGTATTTTGCAAGTTTTCTAGCCTTAATCCACAATATAAGTAATGCAAGTGCCTAAATAGCAAGATAACTCTTTAAGAAAAAATATCAGTCAGCTTTGAACTGGTCTTTACTTGTTGAGTCTCATTGTGTTGCTGAGATTATTTGCTTGTCAGGATGCCACTTTGGTCTGAGATGAGTTGCAGAAGCCCTTGTACATTGTGCCCTCAGGGACAGCAAGGCTTTGTGTATTGGATGACACTGGAATGCATTAGTGTGTTATGTCAAGGTACCTTTTGCTTTTAGTTTTGTTTTTGGGCTTCTGTTTACTAGTTTGGCTCAACTAATTTAAAATTGCTGATAATGATAAGAGGTAATCAACACTCAAATACAGAATTTGACTGATCTTCTGTTTCTTAGGGTCAATGGCTCTGAACTGAAAGCAACTAGAGCGGATTGTTGGCTGATGAAATTTTACAATTGCATTCGTTGCATCAAAAGATCTCAAATTCTGTGAATAATTAGTGTTTGGACTGAGGTTTTGTCAGATATTGTTCATAGTATGCCAAAATTATCAAACTTATTTTTAGAGAAATTTAATTTTCTGTTTGTAGTGACTAGATCGCCCATGTATATTTACTGAAGTCAGCTGGAGCTGTAATACCTTGCATTCAGAGGAATAAAATGACTCTGAAGCTCTAAAACATGTGTAGAAGTATTGCTTCAAGCACCTAGTTGTAAAAATATAAAACATACTGATAGACATAACATTAAAATGAGACAGAAACACTCTTAGGAGGACCATCCACTTTAAGAAAATGGAGTCAAGAAAAGGTTATGACCAATTGAAAATGCTGTACTGAGAATAAGTGGGAGAAAATTTAATTGTCCAAGATGTACATTTCCTAGGGCACACGATTAATTGTAGTAGAAATGTTCAATTGCTTGTAATTTTGCAGAAAATTCCCTCGTGGGCTCTGAAACTTTACATGCTTAGTCATAGCCTAGCAGAGCATTTTCTTACAAAGTTCAGCTATTTTTTTTAGTTATATGTATATGGAAATAAAAAGAATTTTGGGGGACTTAGCTAAAAATGGTTCAAGTTGACAATAAAAACTTTAGATTTACATGAAACTAGTAGAGATCAAAATTATGTTTATTTTGTTTGGGTTATTTTTTGTGTTTTATTGGTTATGGTTGAAAGAAATTGATGTCTTTTGATGTAATTTTGGGGAGAAAGAAACATAATAAATAGATTTTTATAAATAAATACATAATCCGTGCTGTAACAGTTTGTATTTCCAGTGACTTCTCACAGCATTAATATGGCATATGTTCAACTGTGCACTGAAATACGCACTCACTGTCTCATATAACATCTATAAGTATTTAGAATATCCTTATTTAAGGAGTATGTAGCATTCACAAGATGTTCCTCACTTCAAGAAAATCTTGGGAAGTTTTGCTTGAAAAAAGTTACTGGCTAGACCAGCACACCTTGTGCACAATAGGTAGATTGTGTGAATGTTCAAATGACTGTATTTGTTTTTGAGAATACCCTGATGGGGATCTTGCATTGAAATATGGTCTCTGTCTGTCCCTTCACTGACCTATGCTCCATTTTCAGTTTATATCACACTGGAATTAAGGTTGTGATTATTTAATGATCAATCTTATTTTGTCACTATCTTTTTAGTTGGAAGTCTACATATTCAACAAACATTCCTTTCCAGAATTTCTTTGTCACAGAACTATGCAATCTTCTAAAAAGCATTAAGATTATGTGAGTGATTTTGAGAACTGATCAAGCTGAGATGCATGTTATATTTGGATTTCGCAGGATATTTTCAGCATCTAAATTGAAATGTTGCTCATCTTTTAATGCTGTGTTTAATAAATATTTTTATTCTTCTAATACATTTGTAGCACTTTGCAATGTTTCATGTTGTGAATTGAAGTAGAGTTTTAAATAAGTTGAGTACTTTTAATGGCGAACTAATCTTTTTAAAGCAGGGTATTATGAAACTAGAGGGCATGATAGGATGTAAAAGTCTGTCTACTTGTGGTGTGTTATATCAGAGTTTATCATTTGGTATAATATAATTCTTAGAGAGTATGCCTATATGGAATAAATTTTATTATCTACTTTGGAAGTTTTCACAGTAATTTTGCTGCAACTTAGTTAAAAATGACCTTGGATGAGATGAGTCTAGTGTGTTTTTTTTTTTTTTTTTTTTTTGGTCCTCCTGTGGTTACCTAAGGCAAGTTTCATCATGTATCCTGCATCAAAACTTTGTGGCAAATCTCAAGTTAATGGAAGAGAGAATTTTGCTCTAAATGCTGGTAATTATAGTTGTTAAATACACATATGATAATATATAGTTTGTTTTGTGTTTCTCCTCCATGATTGTAAAACTCTAGTTGCAATCATTTTATTGAGCATTTTTGCAAGTTTAGGTAATGGAGGATTTAGAGTCAGAGTTGTCAGTATTTATTGTCGGAGTTAAAAGTGGCTGGATTTGCACAGAGTTTAGGGATGGAGAGAGTAACTGTGTTCCTGGTGGGGGCTATTTTACCTCTCCGTTCAAGTTGTTTTTTTTCCCAAGTGGGGAACTGTAGAACAAATTTTGAGCTCACGAGATGCCATGATTCATGAAGCCTCTGTAACCATCACCTCCCTTCACCAGCTTGTTTGAGCCTCTGCAGCACATTTAGCCATAAATACTCAGTACCACACTGACTTGAAATAATATTTGCTTAGGTTCTGAAAATGCAGGAAATATTCTTCACCTGCGGCTAGCATTTGTGGGAGCAAGATCATTTGGATTAATTTGTTTCTAAACTTTGCAAAAGTGGTTTTGCTGGTTAAAAAGAAGACTCAACACCTAGATGTATATAAAGCTGTCTACACTCTACTTCATCTGGTTTTAAATGGCTATTAAAAGTGTCATTAGCACAAAACAAACTTCTTCCCTCCTAGGATGCTTGTTAAATGCTAACCACTGTTGAGAATGGAATAAATACAGAAGAAAAAATAGAGCTAGTAAACCAGAGTATTTATGGTGGTGTGTGCTTTGCTTTTCTGTAAAATAAGAAAGTGACTAATAATGAAATTGGAAACTAACATGCATAAGTAGTTGTGCAATATGCAGATGAATGATTTACATGCTCAAGCATAGTGTTTGCTTCCCTTTCTGTGCTGTTAATTAATGTTAGAGTGGGTACAATTTTTATTGTATTATTTCAAGACAGTAATTCAAGAAAACATGTTCAGAAAGGCCCGGTATTTTGTGTGCTCTGCTTCTGGTATGCCTGCTTTGAAAGGTCTTCAGTGTGATTTTTTTGTAGGAGGTGAATGATCTCAGCTGCTGTTGAGCTCAGAGCAGTGGGTACTGATTACCTTTAAAAGTTATGCTTTGGGAGTCTCAAAATGAGAATCCAGGTACTGAATTACTCAAATTTAGCAAATGGTTTTAAATTCATAGCCTGTGATATCTGTCTTTCCATTCCTTCATTTACAAAGAGGCAGAACAGCAATTCCCCTGTCTCATTAGGGTGTTAAAAGGTTTAGTTGAGAGTCTCTAGGATACTTTGAAAATGTAGAACATCATCAAAGACGAATTTAATATAAATCAGAATCAATTGTAACCTGCTTGCTGGAGACAGAGAAATGAGGGTCTTCTTCCTCTTCTGTGCAAGGGGTAGCAGTTTTGCAAGCTCTGAGGAGTATGAGAATGTGTAATAATGTGCCTCAATCTGGATACCCAGTATAGCCACTGAATGAGGGCAAATCTCTGCAATGAGTTCTGGATTCCTTCCCCTCGTTCTTGCAGACACTGTTACCTCCGATTATTCTATATAACAAACTCATCATATAGCTTGTATATTCTTTATTAATTTCTGTTAAGATTGAGTGAAAGAAAGTATTGACCGCAGTCTAAACTTCCTTAATACCTTTGGGGGGAATTCATCTTGTCTTTAGAATACTGAACCTGATCCTGTAGTGTCCGCTCTTAGTCAGCATAAATAAATGGGCATCTAGGACATGATTCATTTTGACCATCTTAGGTGGAGCAATAGGTTAAAAGTAGTACTACCACTTCTGGGGTCATGAGCAGGCATGTACCTTCTGAATGTCTGAAGTCAGAAAAGATGCATCCCCTCATTGCTTTCTGGATATCCCCTCATTGCTTTCTGGATATCCCCTGAGGCTGACTACTGCATAGCCACCAGATTCACACACCTCAGCTGGGCTCAGGTGAACTGTGAATGTTGTCTCACTTAGACTGACCAGTCCATCTGCAAGAGGAGAACTACACTCATCCAAGGAAATTCAAAGCCAAACCCAGGATGTTTACTGGGTTTGTCTAGCTAACTGGTTGACTAGGAAATTATTTCAACTGAAGATTTTTTTACAGGAGCACTATTGTTCTGTCCAGTTTTTGTGCTAACTGCCTACAACTTGCACTGGCTTTAGACCACTTTGCTTTTCCCTCACATTTATAAGCAGGTAAATGCATATCAAAATCTAGAGTCCCTTGAAAACGTTCATCAACTTTCAGTATGGGCTCTGAGCTCTCTCGTGGCTTGAGACTATCAGAGAAGAACAGGATTCAATCTGTGGTAATCTTAGTAAGAGACACACTAAGAAAAATGCATTAATTTTCTGTCTACTAAATAAAATGGCCTGCTAAGTGTATTTGAACTCAATTTTTTTTTTCATTGGTAGACTTAAGAAAACCTACTCATTTGAACAACTAAAAAAATCAGCAGAAGAAAGTAAAAATGAAAAAGAGAAAACCATAGGATGAATTGCTCATTATTAGGTTAATTGTCGGATTCTGATGTGAGTTTTTTCCCAAGGGTAAGTTCCTAATCAGAATTTCTGTGAAAATATCCTTATAGTGTGAAAATTGCTTGAAAGGGTCTTTTATTTAAAAGCCTTTTGTTTAGTACTGAATTGAAGAACAAACAGTCAAATAAACTGAGATTTTCTGAGAAAAATATATGTGAACATGTAGGCTCCATGGGTGCTTCCCCAGCATGTATTTGAGAGGATGCTTGTCATTGAACTAATCGTACAAGTTCTTAAATATGTGATGCTAAGGTTTTGTTTCTCCCATTGTCTTTTAGAAGTAGTCCAGCTAATATCAATCAATATTGTGAGCTGCTATGCAATATTGTATCCTGCTTGTCTACTTAATGGCTGGATCCTGCTCCCTTTGTATGTCCTGCCAGGAAAGCGTAGTTGATGGAAGCTGCTGCTCATCATAAGGGAATAGTGGTATTTTCTACCTCAGCAGAAATCTGTTCCTGTAAGAGGCACCATGTCCCACACAAAGTCCTTTTTATTTTAATGCAAATATCTTTGAATATGTTATTATTTAGTGTCACAGAGAAAGAGACTCTGGCACCCTTGAAGGGTGAAATAAAAATAATTTTGATAAATCAGATGAAAGCTGATGACAGTGAGTTGTGAAAAGCAAAGATAACAGTTAAATATTTAAATTAAATCAAAAGAGGAGTAAAAAGTTTGAAATCATAAAGAATTTTTTTTCACTCCTCTGATACCTTATGTTGAATAGCCAGATCATTTTATTATTGAAAATACTGTGGCAGTAATCTTTTATTGCTTGCAGTATAGGCCTACAGCATTAAGTTAGTATAAAATTACGTATGGTTTAATATATCTGTACAACACCTTTAAACAAGCTTCTCTAGGCAGGAAGGTTATCCGTCTTATAAATCTATTATTTCATTGTACATCTTGATAGCCTAGCATTGCTTCTAGCCATGTTTAAGCATTAAATAGTGCATTATTATTTCACATAAATCAACCAGAGATGTGTGAATTCATAAATTTTGCATTTGCACAGACAGTATTTTAAACGTTTTATGGCTTCGTGGGAACTTGGTATAAAAGCCTGTACACAAATCAGTGCCCAAGAAATTTAAGCAAAATTTAATATTGCAATTACTGCTTTTCAAAGTCATTGCTTGTATATGTTAGAAATGTTTTAACAGAGTCTAAAAATAAAGAAAAAAACCCTGGAAACAAGGTGTTCAGTCAGATTTTGCTGGATAGGTCCTTTGCTGCAGTGGAGTGTATGATTGTTTTGTCTGATGTTTGCTCTGGTATAATTTGTATTGTTTTTTCTGCTTTATTTGTACTTTGTTTAATGCTCTAACTTTTTGCAGCTTCTTGTCTTTCATCTCAATTCTTCTAGGCTCCTAAACTGTAAAGAATCATGCACAAGCCTGATGTTTTAAAGAAACTTTACTGATGGAAACTAAATATATTTGTGAGGTTTCTCAGGTTTGGGTTATTTTGAACAAAACCTTGAAAATACCTTCTCAAGAGATTTTATTTTCAGACAATATGTCAATATTCTGCTGCTAAAAAGTATAATGTCAAGAAAGGAAAAAATTACATATCAGGTATTGCACCATTATATCACATGATAAAGTAGCTTCTTGTTTTACAGAGAATAAACAAGAACATTGGGGCAAGTTGTCAACAAAAAAGTTGAATTGTTGCTTCTGACTCCACTATGTTTCCCATGTCAAGTTTTCAAAATTGGACAATTGTTTTATTTATCTGTAGTTAAACTTTGTTAATTCTCTACTGCTTACAATTGCAGTACCCCTTTCCTTTGTAGCCAGGAATCAGAGTCAGGGATGCTAGAAGCTGTGTGTTCCTATGCCCATTCTGCTACAGGAATTACCTTTACTTCTTTTGGACAACCCAAAGAGCACCAGTAGCTAGTTTGTAGGGAATGAAGCCCAGCTGTATTGGATCTCCAAATGAATGGAGATAAGAGGAATATGGGAAATTACTCACAGGTCTCTTGCACTTTGTGGAGAATTATGGATCTTTGTTTCTGCTGCCATTCAGCCTCTTTCTACTCACCCTTGTATGTGCATGAAGAGACCTCAGTTCCAGACAGAACACCAGCGAGCTGAATCAGGCTCTGAGTATTTTACTTGCAGGTTGCACAAGTAATTTGTTGCAGGGATAGCAATGGAATCTGCATTTAGAAGGACTGAATTCCATTGTCTCTTCTTCTTCCTTAACACTGTCCTATGTCAAGTGAATGGGAATTTTGCCGTAAAATTTAATGGCAATAGAATAAGATCCCATTATTATCTTTTGTGTCTATGCAAAAGTTATCTTTAATCATTTGACTAAAAACCTAGAATAGTTTTGACTTCTTGTTTTTTTGTTTTGCTTGTTTTTCTTTTGCACTTTGTTCTTCCATATGGTTTAGAATTCTTTGTGTCTGCAAATTATAATTGAGGTAGAAATGCCTATGCATATTTAAATCATACTCTCATGTACCTAGTTTAAACATTCTCAGCTTCCATCATTTTAGCTGTGGTTAAAAATCTGGGTAGATTTTCTTTTACCAATTTGGAATGCTTTTTATTTTACCTTCCCACAAATAAGGGTCTGAAAAGAATTTAATTAAATATTAGAATTTTTCAACATTGGGTGAAGACCTAGGATGGAAAATTTTACCCCAAAAAATTAGAGCATGTTTTTTGCTTTTCATTAGGGCAGCCATAACTGAATAGCTGGTAGAATACTTGGTTTGTCTTGAAGCTAGACATACAGTAGAGGATTAGCTTTTTACAGGATGGAGATCATGGGGCAAATTTGGTAGAGATTCTGCTCCTGGATAACTCTGGGCAACCCTGTTTTACTGATTAAATGGGCAATAAGAGTGACAAAGAGAAGACCTTGCTCCAAGATTTTATCTGGTCTGCATAATTTGGGAAGCAGTAGTTTTTATATGTGATACTGACAAAACATGTCAGGTGACTCCTATAAATACTTTCTCTTGAGCATGTTGCTCTTTTCTTTTCCCTTTTTTCCCAGAGCTGTGGGGTTGCTCGTGAGGAGAGAAGGAAAAAAATCATCTGCATACACGTATTTGAATAGCATTGACTTTACTCATAAGAAAAAGAGTGTAGTAGCTGCGTGGGTGGCACACTGTGAGAATTTACCTGAATGTGAAAGAGTAGATCTAGCCAGGAAGTTATATAGAGGAACTTACACCAGTTGGGAAGAGGGAAAGGTGAAAGGTGTTTTGAAATTGACGGGTGAAAATTGTAACACTTCTCAGAAACAAAAGTTTTGAAAGTTTTGTTTGCTGCATCAAAGTTTCAGTATTTTTATAACCTCTTTCTTTTTATTTTTAAAATGTTGTGTTTTGTTGAATGTACTAAAGACAATCTATGCCTATGTGACATACATATTATTAAATTAATTTCTCCAATGCTTGGAACTCTAAGGAGCCAAGATATCCTGAATAGAAGAAGAACACAGTTAAGAGTTTTGTCATGAACAAGCTTAAATATATTAGCACTGTTTCACCAGCAGCTCTGAGGAAGAGAACACTACACTACCTCATACAGAAAGCTTAGATTTGGAAGCCATATAGCTGACTTTTATCTGAGTGAATAATCCCCTGCTAGACATGGGTTAACTTGTGTGAAGCAGCATTGCTGTCTGGAGAACTGGATTTTCCAGTGAATTTGGTGTTAATGGAAAATAATCTATATGAAAGAAAATGGAAAAAATGGAAAATGTAACTTTTCAATTTTTAGTGTGTTTAAATTTCTGCTAAGAATAAGATTTTTTTTTTCCTGGAAAGTACAGATGAAAATTACTTGCCAATGTTTCTGGAGCAAGGAATATTTTTTCCTTATTTCTAATTAATATTATTTTAAAGCTGTGGAAATGAAAGTATATAAGTGACAAGCTTCATAGAGAGGTGAGTTCTGGAGTTTTTATTGAGGGCAAAATATGTGAGCAGCTGAACATTTGAGCAGTAATTCTGGAAAAACTTATTGCCCTTTGCCACAGAAAGGGTCTCTGTCTTTCTGTAATACAAAGAAGAGGAATATATTTGTGGTATAGTGCTGGACTGCAGAGCCATCTGTGTCATGGAGTGCATGTGGCACTGAAACCCTGGCACTGTTTTCTACTCTGGCAGCAGCTATAATTATATTAACATAAGCAGATTTGGCTTGGTACAAAAATGGGGCAGTGATGTAGAGAACAAGGATGTCTCACCTGGGTTGCTATCTTGCATTGGTGTTGTGCTGCAGTGAAAAATTACTCCAAGTGCTGGGTCCCAACAAATCAGGTCCCTGTTGTTTTTGAAGGAAAGGCATTTTTTGTCACTGTTCATTACTGGGCAAGAACAACAAAGAAGTTCAAGACTAAGATTAATGAGATCAGCAGATCATTGTCTAAAGATTAATCTTTTTAAAATGATGAGAAGGGTAGAGACACAGTGAGCTTCTAGATGCCTACAGCTACAAAGAATAATAATAAACATCACTATGGCAGGGCTGGCTCTGGAATACTAACAGAAGCATATCTAGTTATCATCAGTAAACACTAATGGTAGGTTTGTGCTGTTTTTTGGCTACTGATGATGTTGAAAATGATGTGGCTTTTCCCCTCTCCTTCCTAAAGCAACAATTGTGTACTTTCTTTTGATGTCTAGCTATTTAATATTCATTTGTTTGGAATCAATTCTCTCCTTCATGATATTGCCAATGTACTACTTTCTCTTACAAAAACTTCTACCTTATAGCCTGGGTCTAAAGCTATCAGAATTTTTTAAAATAAAGGTTCATTATAGAAATTACATTTGCCCTGTAAACCCAGGAGGCATTGTCTTTCTGTTAGCTCCCCTGTAACTAATCCTTAGTGCATGTGTATTTTTGTGCATGCCTGCTGTTTTTATATTTAGCAGAGTATCTATTTATACCACACAGGAGGTCTGTGTAGCAATTGCATAAATCTGTTTATTTTTCAAGGGCTGCGTGTCAGCAACTGATGGTATAGGAATAGTCTGTGTAAGCTAAAATATACTCATATTCTTTCTTTTTAATCTCATCACTATTTATGCATCATTTGCCAATTTTACAAATTTTGTAGTTTGAAAAGGAGTTGCAGACTTTTGTTCAGGATAGTCTGAGCTGAGAAGTCTTCAAATTTTGAAATTTGTTTATGCCAAGCAGTTACTTTTTCTCATAAACTTAAAAAGACAAATACTGATAGAAGCAGCCCGTTTTCATATCTGACAATGGCATCAACAGTGATGATCTAAACGTCCATGAGAATCATAATCTGTCAGTCTCACCATTGAACAGAGAAAGATTTAATAGCAGGAGCAGCTCCACTGACTCTGACCAAGCTCTTGGGGGAGTAAAATGTTAGTGTGACTTGGTGTTGGTTGCACATTGGATCTTTATAACCCATGACATGAGAGGTTGTTTTCAGAATTTGCTTACATGAAAGAAGGTTTCTGTTCTTGCATTGAGACACAATTTTGATTCAGGTTTAAAATGAGATGTTTAAGTATTATGTAGTTTGAATTTTACCTACATTATGTCCTGAGGGCTGAGTCGTGCTCACTACCCTTCAGATTTAGGTATATTGTTAGACTACATGAAGTTTTATCATGATGATCAACTTCAAGCCAAGTATGGTCATAAGTGAATGGGTATGGTCAGAGGGAAGTAATTACTGTGGTATCTGTGAATGTATAATCATAGAATCATCTTTGACAAGACCTCTAAGATCATTGGGTCCACCCATTATCCCAGGACTGCCATTTGCACTGCTAAGCCATGCTCTCAAGTGCCACATTACAACATATTTCACATCTTTCTAGGGATGGTGATTCCACCATTTAATTTAGCAGGTGACTGTGCAATGACTGTCAACCCTTCCAGTGAAAATAAATTCTTAATATTCAGTCTAAACCTCCCCTGGCAAAACTTGAGGCTATATCCTCACAGCCTGCCACTTGTTACCTGGGGGTCTGATCTCCATCTCATTACAACCTCACTTCAGGTAGTTATAGGGAGGGTCAAGGTCTCCTGAGAACCCTTTTTCCAGGCTAAACAAACCCAGCTCCCTCAGCTGCTCCACATCACATTTCAGTTCTCATCCTTTCACCAACTCCACTGCTCTTTTTTGGACTTCAATATCTTTCTTGTAGTGAGGGGGCCCCCATATCATTGTCATTTGTCAGAGCTTGCAGTGTTTCCCAAACATGGAAGTACTGCTGATTAAGCATGAAAATGTTGGAAAATTTAAATATTTGGGTTTACAACTCTTTCCCTGAACCATTTCCTTTCTTCAGGACTAGATGAGGGCTGTTGCTCCCTTTGAAATAACCCAAAGGCTAATTGCTCCATCTTTGAACAAGGAAAGCTTAAATTTGAATTGTTACAGCATGGTGAATGCTTAGCAATGCATGACTAAGTCGGAGGAGTACCTATATGAAAATTTATTTCATTTTAAAAGTCTGTAAACTTATCTGTAATGGACTTTATGCAATGCATGTCTCTTGTGGCTAAAATTCAGTTCAGCATTTCATTGTTGGTATGTGTGACTGTGAATTCAGTATAGGAAATTCTTCAATAAGGAACGAATAAATTATACCTCAGGGTCTTCTCTAGCTTTATTGCAGGTAGTCTTAAAACTGAAATCCATGATGCGTTTTGTTGTATGCAGAGTTAGGCAAATTAGGTATGCAGCTTATAGAGAGAGATCTAGATTTGTTTTATAAGTCACCATGGTGGAGATACCAGCTGGAATAAAAGTAATGGAAAAAAAGCAATAATTGGGAAGGTAATCCAGATCATTCCAAAGGTACTGCAGTGGTCCCTTCGATTAGTGGGTCTTTAAAAATTCAAACTCACGCTCTTTCAGTGATTTTAGTAGTTCCATGATATAAAAAAATGGAAAGATGCAGTGCTTGGACAGGTCTTTTGTTTAAAAAATCTTTTTTATGTAAAAGAAAAAGCCCAAAACAGTTTACCAGAAGCATACAAAAGTGCTTGTAGAGCTCATACCAGTTTTGCTTGCCATCTGTCACACTTGATTTATAACATCTGACTTGGTCACCCTGGTTCAAATTCCTGTATGCCACTATAGCTCAGTGAAAAGCTCTTTTAAATGTCATTGACTTCATGGCGACACTGTAACATTTCCATAATTTTTGTCCTGTGAGGAGAACTGGACAAGATTGAGTTAGACAATCCTAAATTGTCAAAAAATGTTGTTGTGGTAAAACTTTGTCAAAATTTGGGATAAGTAATGAGTCTTTGGGTTGGAAGTTCTTTGAATGATCCCACCACCAAGTGTAAGAGTCACTTCAGTGTGTAAGTGTGCATTGCCTGAGACATTGTGTATCACATTTAAAATATACTGAACATTTATATTTGGAAAATATCTCCCTAATTGTATATATTGTTCTGGGTCATTATTTTCTCATTGTTTAAATTGCAGCTCATTTATTTAAAAGAATACTTGTCAAAGGAAAGCTTTAAGTACTGATTTAAGAAAGCAGTGTTAAATAATTTAAATGACTGTGATAAAATTGCCTTAGTTTAAACAGACCAGTTTTATCATTCTGTTTAATGAATTGTGCTTTTATAGGGTGAGATAAATGTAATGTGAATTCAAGTGGTTGCACTAGAAATACAGCTCTAGGTGTGATCTCTGGTGGGTTTAGCTAGCAGAATTAGAGGAAAAAATGGCATCTCTACTCCTGCATTTCCTTTCAAAAACACTTCATGTACAATAAACAATGCTGATATCTTGCAGAGCTTTTTAGCATAGTGTATGTACCTGTAATGTCTGTGTATTTACATTTGGATTGTGTATTGGTGACCAAGTGTCTTGGTCATTACTTCGAAAATATTTGTGACTCTTGATGTAGAAGTAAACTTAGCGTTTCATCCAGTCCTGGAATGATTAATTTTCATGCACCAGAATAGTGACACAATCAATTTCTTTGTAGACTGAGGGGACTTGGCAGGCAGGTCTTGCTACTTACTGGTAGTTTAGAAGGATGTTTCTTGCACAAAACCTATCCTATCTGCCTTGCAACCAGGCTGAAGACAGCCATTCATCACTGGTTGACACAGGAGAATCCTGGGATATTTTGTATTCTGTTTTTTATGCTTCTGTACATTGTGAGAACACATCTTGTACACAAGAAGAGAATTAATCATTAAAAATATGTAAGTCCTTTAGTACTTCATCTGCTTCATTCATTTAAATAACCTATGCAGCAGGGATGGTACCTAATTTAGGGGCATAAGTGTTTCTTGTAGGATGCAGTCACTTGTATGCCTTCCCATAAAGGACAAGCATGCATGCTGCCATGTGTTTCCATAGAAATTCTAGGAAGGTAGCATACAATGTGTGAGACAATGCCACGTCCTGGTCCCAAAACGATGGTGAAATTCTTGTCTAGTAGGACAAGGACTAAGCAGTTGGTGTTGCATAACTCAAAGGAGATCACTGAACCAGTTACTAGTAGTTTTTATAGCTGGACTTACCCACATTAAGTGTTTCTTAAATTCTGTTAAGCTGATTTGGGGCGCAGTTTGCCCTATTAGCAATCGTTGTAGAACTGAGGGTAACTCAGGAGCCAAGGCAATGCTCTGAGTGGGGCATATATCCCACATGTCCCTTCAACAGCTTTCAGTCTTGGTAGTCTATTTAATGAAAGAAATACAAACTTGCAGCGTGAGCAGAATTTATCAGACAGTATATGACTGACTTCCCAGGAAATTTTACACTAGCATCAGTTGAATGCATTCAGATATTTCTTATTCTCAACAAGGCCTTCATCACTAGTCTTGTGTAACTGGTCTATACTGTCAACTCTGCAACCTCACTTGCAGCGCTGGAAATTATGATGATTACTTTGGGGGAAAAAAAGAAAAAGAGGTTGGAGTATCACTGCTTTATGCAAAACACTTCCCAGGGGAAGGCCATGCTATAAGACACTTGCATATCTTTTCATTTTGCTCCAACCAAACAGGCATGTATATTTCAAAATGTTGGGTATCTTCATGCCTTACAATTTTAGTTTATTATCCTTAGGTGTGCCATTCCCACTCAGGTTGTTTTCTGCAACATCGTTGTGTCTACTGCCTGACACCAGGGTGTTGAAAAAAGCCCCAGTTCACCTGAAAGAAATTTTGTGAGATTTCAATTGTTGCTGTTCTGAAAGGTGAGGGGAAATGCTCTTTATTGCAGAAGTTGTGAAATAGGAAATTTTATAAATTGAGCTAGCTATTATTGCTCCTCTTTTTCTTCCCCAAAACAATCTATCTCCAAGGTTGTGCTTTCCTGTTCTGTGTCTGCTACTGGCAGAAAATGGTCTTGCAGTTTTTATTACAGACTATCATCTTGTCCACCTACAGAAAAACAGACAGGATTCTTGTATCACTTAGCAGCTGTCTAGGGAATTCAGCTTAAGTTTTGAGATTGTTGAAATCAAGTGCTTTGAAGAACAGCTTGATTCTGATGGATTCTAATAAGGGAAAGAAACAGGTCTATATAGATGTCTTCCATACTGGATTTATGATATGAGAATGAATCAGAAAAAAGAAAAAGTGAGTGTATAAAATGGCACTTGAAGTACAAGAGGCTAACATTTTTACAGTTCAAAAAGTACTTATATATTTATTGGACAGTAGACTTTTCTGTCTTTGTTTTCTAGCCATTTCATATTTCTACTACAAAATATTAAATAGTTGAAGGATATATTAAATACCAAGGAATATTATTTTTAAAAGCTATTTTAAAAATTAATTTAAATGTAGACAGACATAATATTATGGCATTAAAACACCCCAGGGTCTTTTTCATTGGTCCATTAATACTTGCCTCGAGTGGTAGAACACACCTGAGGCAAGATTTAATGAACCAATAAAACATGCCCTAGAGTGCCCTAATGCTATATTGCAAACCATTCCTATTACATAAATGCACTGTTTTCATACTTCCTTTGTATATTTCAGAAAAAGCTTCAATTAAGTGAAGACCATATGACAATTCTTATCCAGAGTTTCCTTCAGCATATTTTGAAGTTATTAAAATGATTATTTGAGATATTCTTAATCAGCCAAAGAAATACATTGTGCCTAGAACTTTACAGACTGCCCAGCTGGCAAATCCTTTAGGTGTAGTTATGTGTTAAGTCAGTGTGTTTTCTTTCAGTTACTGAGAATTTTCTAAAGTCTTCCTAAAGTATTTAAATGGGATGCTGTTCTATTTCTTTTTTTATCTTGAAACTACCCCACTTGTTTGTCTGGAATCCACCCCAAAGCAGAAATCTGGCAGAGGAACTGGTCATATGTCCATTCCATTAAAATCTTTAAGGATTTACTAAAATGGTTGTGACCAAAACCTCTGACATTGTTTAATCAGAGTCATTTTAGTCCTTCTTAAGGAGGGAGATTTTGAGTGTTGTAAATCAGCTTTAATGGATTTAAGATGATCTAGATCAGCTGATAGTCCAGCTCTTTGCTTTCCAGCACATTCAGTTGGATTAGAAATGTTATTTTCATATTAAATCCGACAGCTGAGATGGAAGAAAGTACGACAGATGCTTACTGTATTTTGCAATTGTTAATTTAAAGCCTTTGACTGAAGTTAGCTTTTGCCCTAATGATTTAGAATTCATAACCATGAGCAAAAATTGATAAACATACCAAAGTGTATATGTACTTAGTAATAGGAAAAAGAATGAGAAGATTGGTTTTGAATGTCATTTCATGAAGAATAATAACCCTTCATCAAAAAATGGGAGATTTTGTGCATTATTAATTTTGCTTTCCAGCATTGTTTTGAGGCAGGATGATATTATCTTATACAAAGAAGACTGAGATATATAGATGTAGATTGTAAAAATGGCTTATGACTTTTACATAACTGACAATCTAACATGAAATAATTTTTGCCTTAATGTAACTTCATAGTAGTCAGCGCCAAATTAGATATGACTTCAGAGGTATGCATTTAGCAGAATCCTTACTTGAAGGCTTAGGAGGGGAGAAAGAGAATCCCATGTTGTTAAATTGATATATAAAAATTGACGTAATTACCACTCGGATATTTTCAGGCATGGGGAATCTTTGCAGGCCAGGCTTGATCTTTGCAGGAGTATTTGACAAGTTGAGCATACATGAGAATATGAGCCACATATACTTGTTAGGGCAGAAATAACTTCACTTACTTATGAGTCTAGATCCTCAGCTATTGTGAGCTGGCATAGTTCCATGTAAGGCAATGAAATTATACCAGCTTATACCAGAGGATGCACTGGCCCCTAATCTTTCAAGTAACATGCTCATTAAATGCTTAGGGCCAAATACTTTGCTGGCATGAGTCCATTGCTCTTAATGGAATTAAGCCAGGAGAGCATTTGGCCATTATTTGAAACAGATCATAATCTAAGGGGAACCAGGTTTCTCTCTTTTTCTTTTGATATGTAGCATTAGTAAACAGTATGTGATTTTTTTAAAGACATAATATATGAAATACTGGCTAAAAGAGTTTACACAGAGATCTCACAGGTACACCTCCATATGTTGTTGATGTGCTACCTTCTTTGGAACAAATAATATTGACTTGATCACAGGTTCAAACTTTTTATTCTCTTCTGGAAATGTACTGTCCAGACTGTCATCTCTTGTCACTGTTTCTACTTTTCTTGTCATTTCATTGTACAGTCATCTCAGAAATTTAAGCAGGGTTAAGCTTATTGTGGGAGTTAAGACTATCTGAAAAATGATGCTGTTTTAATTCTCGGACCAAATAACTGATGTACATTTTCCAGAGTCATTACTAGCATAGAGTTCTTCCTTTCAAAAGCATAGTTGCACATTCTGTTTAACATTTTTTGCTGCATCAAGCAGCTAAAAAGCTTGAAAGAGTTAAGTAGAGTATTTGTTACCAGAAATTGTTTCCTAGAGACAATTTCATTCTTTTTAAAGCTTGAGGTATTTGTCTAAGCTTTACCATCCTGTCTTTCCAGCAGCCTAGTTATGGTTAGCTAGGACTTATTCTTTTGGCTCAGTGTGTGGATGACCTGAGCTTGTTAATGCTGGACATAAAATGTGTCTGAGAATTAGTCATGAACATTTAAATGTAACATTTAAACAAAATGTTGTTTTGGTTTTTTTTCCCCTTTTTTCTGCATTACACCCCCTCCCTCCCTATCCCTCCTGCCCCCCATCCCCCCCCCCCCAGTTACCTCAAACATTACTTAACTTTTTTTGTCTTCTTTACTATTGTGACATCTCTTTTTTTATTAGTTGCTCTGTTATATACTACTCTCAGCAGCAGTTAGGTCTAGACCTTTGGGGGAAAAAAGCTCTTTGCTGTATTTTTGGAGGACAGTTTTGCAAAGGTGAATGTTACTGCCCACCCTAACACATAATTAGTATTTACTAAAGAACAAAAGCATTTTTGAAATAAATATTTGCCATTGAAGGGCTTGAAGCCTTGATAAAGTGCTTTGTGGCTGAGTTCAGGCACAGCAGGAATCCTATCTCAGGGAAGATGGACTTCCCATATAAAGGTTATAATTCCAGTTCAGTGGTTGCTTTGTGACCTGCATGCAGTTTTATGGAAACATGAGTAACCCAAACACTAAAATCCAAAACAGAGTCACCAGCCCTTTCTACAGCATTCTTATTACAGCTGGGCCAAGAGAGATCACTGCAAACTATTTGCAGTTGTGAGTGATGTAACACAGCTCAAGGGTATTCAGTGCATGGCAAGCAAAACTGTCTTTGAATGGGCTTAGATAAAGGACCACCATGAAAACACAGAATGAAAAACAATGGAAGGGAAATCCTGTGCCAATTAGTACCCAAAACATTCAGATGAACAAGAAGAACTCCTAAAGCAAACCAAGTTGGGTGATGAAGTGTCTGGAAACCAGGTGGTAGGATAAAATGACTCATTTGAAGTTATGAATGAAAACATAATCGAATGTCAAGGAGTCAGTAAAACTTCTGGCTTGTATAAGCAGGGGTAATGTTTTCACATATCTTTCATGTTTTGGACTTGACCTAGGGCATGTAAAAGAAGCAGGTATCTTTCCATGGAAGGGGAAGGGCACTATTACTGTTACAAATAATACCTTAACAGCCTTCTTTAGTGGGAGCCCCTGCCTTCTCTCTTTGCTCAACAGCATGTATTGAATTACTCTAAATCAAAATCTAGCCAAATAATTTATGACAAGTAAATGTGATAGAGGGAGAAGGAGCTGTGTGACTGCCCTGATAACACCAGCCTGCAGAGTTGTTTGCTTGTAGAAATGAGTTTCCCAAATCTCTGATGAAGTGATACCGTGGAAGCAACAGAGCACAATAGCAGCACGAGTTCTTTGTTGGGGCTGGTGAGTGGCTTAATGACACAGTCTGAGTCTGTTTATTTGATTTTTCTTTTGTTTCAAAGAGGGCATCGGCATGTGAGCGTGTTTTCAGTTCTACTGAGCAGCAGAGTAGTAATCTTGCAATAACAGTCAATGCATGTGCAGGACTGTGTGTTTGCAAAGAATATATTTATTTTTTCCTGGAAAATCAAGTATAGAGATGTATACCAAGTTTAAATTAATGGCTGTGCTGTAAAACTGGTGTTTTTTCCCCCTCAATGCTTGCTTGAGTTGATGGTTACTTTTTCTATTCCTAAACACAACTTATGGGAAAAATATTTGTGTGAGATGGCCCAAGTAATTAGCTGGTTTACTCATGCAAATAAATATTTTTTATTCAACTTGGAACATCTTTTTGGCAGCATTGCCTTTAATTACAGAAACATCTAAAGGATGACAAGGATGTAGTGCATACTAAAAATGTTCTGTGCAAATAGTGAGAGGATTTAGGTGAGAAGCAGCAGCTCTGTAATTACCTTGCAGCGAGAAAGACCCTCACGTTGTTCGAAGGCTGTTAAAAATAAGGAAAGAAATAATTTTCTTCTCATGGGAAAGGAATTAATTAACAGTGTGCTGAAGGCCTTGGGATTGGTTCTCATCCAAAGTAGATAAATAAACCAAGCATTATTTCAGATTACTCAACATGAGCAAATGTTACACTGGGAGATCACCTTTGTAGGGCTGAACAGCAAATCTGGCCCATGAAGGAAATGACTAAGGGAATTTTAAAGCACCTTTGCACCTTTCCAGCATGGCTTATTCCAGAGGTCACTGAGATGCTCTACTAAGTAGAGGCAGCCTGAAGGCCTGTCTAAGTAACTCCATCCCTTTGGCTGACCTGCCAACTGACCTACTCCTCTTTTTTAATCTGCGTTCTGTCAGTTTGGGCTTGCACTGAGGTCTGCAGAAGGCAGCTTCAAAAATAAGTTTGTGAGACATCTGCTGTGAAGGAGACAATCCTTAGCCACATCATTAGATCTGGAGTTTGATTGTGTTCCAGTGTTTTTAGCTGACCTCAGAGGTCTAGATCCTAGGATCATAGACCTATCCCTAAATACCAGTGTAATTAAGTCTTTGTAAATGACCTGATATTTATTAATGAATGAAAACTGAAAAACCTTTGCCTGCTATAGCTTAGCATGGCCTCAGAAGGAAATACAACTTATCCCTGTAAGCATCTGTTTTCCAGGGCTAAATTTTTTACTATTTGCTGGATTTCAACCATGCAATTTGACAAAAACCTAGAGGCATCAAAGATGATAATTTTGTGGACGTTTCTCGCAAAGCATCTGGATAGAGAAGAAAACAATTATTAATGCCTCTGCAGGAAAGAATTGATGTTGGAAGCATGTTTATGACCAAAAGTGAATCTGTGCAGTAGGGAGAAATTATAAATGCCCTAACTTTTAGAATTGCAATTGGAAGTCACATCGCACTAGAAAATCCCAATCATGAAACACAGACTCCTGTGAGGTATTCTTGAATCTGCTGCTCAGAGAACTTAAATTTTTTTATATATTTATAGGTTTTTCTCCTCTCCATATACTGAAGCCTTACCTTTAGGCCTGGTTGCCTTTGTTAAAGTGAAGGATATTCATCAGTATCTCCTTACAATTTTTTCTAGCAAGTTGCTTTATCTGGTGTTGGAGTTCTCAGGGGATCAGACCATGGATAAAATTTGCTACGTAAGCAGTGATAGGTATCCCCCTAAAATTTATAGTGTTTTCCATATGTTGTCATTCACAATTATTCAATTCTGATACTGTAATAGCTGCTAATAGAGACAATTAAAGTCTCAATATGCAAGATCCTGTGAAAACGCAACACAGAAGTATCAGATGTTCTGTCTTTAAGCCTGCAGCTGATCTCACAGGCTTCTTTTTTAACTAACTTCTGTGTTATAATTTACTAGCAAATATCCAACAGTCTCTTTCAGCATTAGGATTACAAAGGTGGACATTTGGGCAAAGCCTTGTCATAGCTCTTTAGTTGTCAAATTTAGAATCTGAAAATTTCTTAGTTCTACAGAAACAAGAAGAGAAAGGCGTTGACAAGGTTTTGGATTTATATGACAGAAGTGTCAAAGGCTATTAGTTTATAAGGAAGAGCCAATTTACAAAACTGTTTTTGATTATTTTCTTTTCTCTTCAGTAGGGATTGCATTTTTGGATACTTTAACATAGTTTTGTGCTGTTTCTTAGCTGTCTAATTTGTGTAAATTGAGTTAACTTTGTATTTTGTTTAGTGCAAGAAAAGCACCCTGTAAAGCAGAAATAGTTTTCAATGCCAGTTCAAAGGAGAGGAACATCTGGAATTCTTGAAAAGACTTAGTATAAAATATTAATGAAATATTCATGCTAAGATACTGATCTACTAATATTTTGCCCCGTGTCAACACTGAGTCTCTATAATGTGTATTTCTTGAGAATTTTTCTGACTAGAACTAGAAGATCAATTTGGTATTCCTGCTATGAAATATGCTTAAAATAATTTGCAAAATTAATGAATTATTAACTTTTTTTATTAATAATTTTTTCCTATGTTCATTTAAATTTGTTGTATGTGGAAATTTGAGTATCTGATGTCCATGTCTAGCCAATATTCAGGCTTACATTTAATTTAAGAAAACATTAAGCCAAAAGGGAAATATTATTTTGCGGATAACTTGCCTTCTTTTTGTGGAGAAACAATATGATTAGTTCATAATTTTGGAAAAATGGAAAAAAGCGCAATTTCTGCATGAATATATAAAAATGTAAAGATAATAAAAATGAAGAAGAGATTAAAAAATTCAATAGGCATGTTAGCAGAAGATATATGTATAAATGCATTATGATGGATTTTTAAAGACTTTTTAGCCATTAGGGCAATATAGATTTTGAGTGGTAAGGACAAAAAGCTTACTTATTTAATTGTAAAAACCTTAGAATAGGATTGAGTTACTTAGCCCAAGAGGGCTTGGTTTTGGTGACAAAAGATATCTCTGTCATTCATTTATTCCTAATGAATTCTGGTAAACAAGCAATATTTAGAACAGTATTTTGGTCAGATAGGTCATTGCAAATATTTGTCCAATGCTTTTTACTGGGTTAACTCTTAGAAAAATTTTGAAATACTTTGATTCTTGTGAAGCTGCTTATCACCTTAAGAGTTTAGAATGGAATATACTCAAAATGTCCTAGTTATTTTTATAGGGCCAGGTTTTTCAATATGATAGATGTTTTTTTCTTTCATGTACTATTCTCTGAACCTTTTAAAATTCAAATAATTTTTATTTGTTCACATGAGCATGAACACATTCCTAGCCAACTGGATCCAAAGTCCACTGATACCAGGATTTCTATTTAATTTTTGGACAGGATCTAACAAAAGACTTTTTTTTTTTTTTCTGTCTTTGCAGGGGAAAAATTAAATTCAGGAAAGAGCCAACTCTCTTGTCTAAGCTTGTACTGTCCTGATCTTCTCTTTGCTCATATATATTCCTGCTGTTATAAACTAAATTCTTGTTTGAAACAAAAATTCAAGGCCCCTCTTACTAACTTGCATTGTTTATTGCACCTTCAGGCTATAACTAGTGTGTACACCAGAATTGATGCAGAACTATGAATCCAGAAGATCTATCACAGTGATATGATTTTGGAAGCATCTTTGCTCCAAATTACTTGGTATACATTTTCAGGGGCCCAGAAACCTAATATTCTCTCAGACTTCAACTTAATGGGTAAAGCTTCAACACATAAGAATAAAAGATATTTACTGTATGGGTGTATATATGTAAATACTTAAGTCTGTTCATTGAAGGCAATGGTGTTTTACCACTGAATGCAGTGGGACCAAGCTTTTGTTCATATGCTTATACTGTGTGACAGCAAAAAATACACTCAGACAAATGTCTCTAAATATATAAATACAGAATGTTTTTCAGTTATTCATTACATTCACCATATTAAACAATGATTGCAAACCCATACGCCCATGACCGTATATTTTCTGTAACTGTGAGTCTGTGGCATGTAGTATAATTACTAAGTCTTCGCAATCTTCCTTTCTTTGTCTAAACGGAAAAGCAGGAACCTGTTAAATATTTTAAAATTGTTTCTCCAATTGATATTAGTAACATCTTGCATTTTTAAGGCTTTTGTTTTTGCAGGACTTTAATTTTTAACACAATATTGCTTACAGCATTTTCTTTGCTTTCGAGATGACATTAAAAATGGTTTTCCTTGTCTCTGCTTTCCTAAGATGCAGACAGTATCTAATTTCACTGAAAACTAACTTTTTAACCTTAAGTTAAAAAGTTATTGGACAATGGCTGGGGGGCTTCAGCAATAACACACAGTTCCTTTTGCCACTGAGATGATTCCGGGCTGAGGAATGTAGCATTTATTAGTAGCAGGAATTGTGATGAGTTTAGATGGACAAGGCAGGCTTAGGTAACTGTTTTGTGAAAGATATTGACACACCTTAAAATGACCATGTTATGTGCAGCCCAGCTAAAGGCAGAATTCTCCCTGGCAGACAAAAATGGGAAGGAGCATCCATTGTCTACATTTTGCAGACCTCTGAGACAGATCCTTTTTTGATACTTTAAATGAGATCTATCTGTACATTTCTGCACTGTCAGCCTATTGGTGAAGTAGTATTTGCCCTCTGTGCTTTTCAAAGTTCATTCTTACCAGTGGTGGGCATTTGGAGGGGATATATGTGGATTCTGGAAGAAGAGTGAAAACAGTTTCAGAATTTCTGCCAAGCCCTCTGGAATCTCTTGGCTTTCACATGGAGAGGAAATGTTTTCTTCTTTCTCCTTTAGTGAGGGCAATTTTCAATGTTGGTATTCCTAGTGCATGTGGCATTCATGTGCAGGTCTACTGACAGAGAATGGTCCCTGCCACTCTGAGGAATCTGCACTGACATTGACCGTGAACTTGGACTCTAGAGCGCTTGAGATACTGGAAATGCCAGTGGTGGCAAACTGAATTGGGTCTCCCATTGTTTATATGGCAAAAAGAAAATGAGAGGAACAAAAGAGCCCCTTAAAAAGATATTGTTTGTATTGGAAAACTAATATGGGAGATTTGTTTATATTGGTTAAATTTGGGTATATTAAATACATCTGTAATTCAGATTCCTGTCTCTCCTGTGGGATATGGTAACTAAATTACTAGGAGTTTCACCTGGAAAATTTCATATCTAAAGCCATCTAGGATTTATCAATTTAATTCTTCTCTCTTTTTCGAGTTAGTGTCTTGCACAGCACCATCTCTAAATGTGGCTCACAATGTGATTTCATTTCTCATTGTTGATTCTTTCCAGGACTGACTTACAATCCAGAGCTTATGAACCTGCATTATTTTTTCTGGAATCTGCTTTGACATCCTTTTAAACACAGAACTCCCTTCAGGGTTTAACCATCTCCTTTTCCTTTCAAGGCTTCCTCTTCTGGCATTCAGGCTGTGGCTTTCTCTTTCCTCTGATCCAAGGAAAAAAATCTTCATTTTTTTTTTCTCTCTGGTCTTCCTGGGTAGTATTTTCTGCAGATGGAGATAGATATATTAATTCAGTGCAAGGTGTACTCCTTTTTCCAAGACAGAGTTATTTGATTCTTGCTGTAGTTCTGTTTCTTCACTGTTCCTGGGACAGGTTCTTAATAGAGCCAGGACAGGTCTCTCCATGCTGTGGCTGAGCCAGGACTTGTGGTGCATGACAGGGCAAGCACAGCAGTGTCCTCACAATCTGGTGATGCAGTTCCACAGCATGTAGTGAAGAGGAGGAAGCTGATGGCAAGTGGGATCATCTAATAGTGCACTGATTGTCAGACATGTCCTATTGATGTGTAAGCTGAACTGCAGTTGAATAGTCTCCCCCTTGAATCAGAGTAGTGCACCAAAAACCAAATCCCATTTGGACCTCTGTCTGCCAAGGTCTGGAGAGGACTCACAACCCACCCTCAAGGGCTTTGGTTGCCTGTGATTAAGGTCTGCCACAATGTGATAGAGCCCTACAACCCTGTGTCAGACCTGTGAGAAGTCTCGTTGGAATCACGCACCCTGAGGCTTGAGAGCCTTGTGGCCTTGCTGTCCCAACCTGCTGGCCTGATTTCCCAGCTCAGCTTTATTCCCAGCTCTTAAGTGTTGGGTCTGCTTGCTAATTTACAGCCAGCACTTAGCTTTATGTAATGCGAAGTTTGATTCTAAGATTAGCCAAGATGTAAATGATTCACTGTTCTTTCTTGATTGCTGAAGTTTGCAGCACCCAAACCTTGGTTTGTGTCATAGTTTTATTTTAGATGGGCACACAGCTGAGGTTCAGTGAGTTAGGTTTTGTATCAAATCATCAGAAAGTCTTGCCAGAGCTTTAGGAATGAGAGCTGTGCCATTTGCTTATCTCTGTCACAGTCCTGGAGAGCTAAGATATTTGTATATACCCGAATAGATTGCCAGAATCAATCCAGTTTCCAGAGATGAAAGTGGACATGTCCTCTTTTCCACAGTAATGTGAATACTCAAATCTTTCCACATAAGAAACTCAAATATATGACTTTCACAGCACTCCCTAATAAGGTTTTATAGCCATTAGTGTCAGTGCCATATATCACTGAGGCATTGAAAAAGTGGAGTTTCTTTCCCAAACCACCTTTCTAAGCATCCAAGATGAAGTGATTTTATAGCTTACACTTCCACAGATCTTTCAAATCCCACAACACAACTTGTTTCACCTGAGCCTCAAAGATTTTGTAGCTCTTGAGGGGGTCTTTTCTCTCTTTCTTTATTTAAATTTATGCTTAAAATATGATTAGATTCTGTTCAACACAAAATTGCTTTAGAATACATTGCAAGAAATGTGTGTACAAAAGGTAATCTACACTATCTAATAAATAAAATCATGTAACAGTTTGAAATTTCAAATGTGATCATTTGCTTTAATATTGCGGAGTGTTTGTTGAACCTTTAAGCTTGTGACATTTTTCCACACTGACAGCTAAATAATGAATTAATGGCTTTAAAGTCCATGGCAGCCTGAGGGTTTCACATACATGTTTAGTCAAAATAATTGGTGCTTTAATCATTCACTATGAACCAATATTGTTCCTTAGTTATACAGGAGCAGTGTTAAAGCAAATATCTATGCTGTGAATGTTCTTTTGTATTTATAAAATTATCTGCTAAGTTGGGAAATGGTGTCTGGATGCATTTTCTTGTCTGGAGTTTGAGGGGTTTTTTAACTCCCTTAATGACCACCTACATAGCTACAGTCTGTGCTGCCCCTTCACTGACAGTGAACATCTTATTTTATATTTTGTATGTGTGTACAGAGACAACCAAGTTTTGAAAGCAGATTGGAGGGTGATGGGGTGGGTGGTGGGGGGAGTCCTCAGCCCCTGCACTGTCAGATACAGTGTTTAGGACATAGGTAACTAACTAAGTTAGGGGATCTGTTTGCAGCAAACTGAATCTCACCCAAACTGTGACACAATTAAAAGCCTCATCGAGAATATCTTCTGGTAATAGTAGGAATAAAAATCTTAGGTTAAGCAAGGGAAAAACCTCTGCCTTAATGTTATGATAGGAATCATATCAGTAAACTACTATGCCTGCACGATGTTCTGTTGAGATGCTCATTTTGACTTCAGTGTTGCATCTGTGCCATATGAGGAGGAGATGCTAACCTGGTTAAGAGAGATAAATACTGTCCACAAGGTCAAAAAAGGTTTCTGTTTCTGGTACATTTGTGACTGAGATAGGACCTCTTTTATAGCATGAAGACAATTTAACATCTGTCTCAGGGAAGCTTGTAAAACCGCAGATAACTATGATGTGTGCTAGAAAAATTATTTTTAATATTTTTATGCTAGAAAAAATGTTAGTCTAGGCTTGCTATTTCTTTCACAGAACAGCCATTAGTGATGTGTGTTTGACCAGATAGAGGCTCAGATGAATTGTAGATGTGACCCAGTTCCTGTGTTACATGATTAACTTCTATAAAACATTGCTTATCAAGTAGCTAAAATAATTTTATTGGAACTTTTGTGGTGCTTTTTTAATAACGGTAGTGAGGGCAGATCACGAATGGAAATTAATTATCTTCAGGACATGCCTCAGTATGTATTTAGAAAAAATTTAGAGCATACTTTTTGAGTATTCCTGCCACCTTATATAGTTTTGAAAACAATGTGTTTTAGAAATAGTTTTCTGAGTATCAAAGATACTTCTAGTAGCAGTTCTTCAGCCTTTGTCTACAAGCAGTGAGTTCCCACAACATGTTGTCTTCTGTTGTCACAGCTCTGTGTGGGTTTGAAACAGCCTTTCTCCAACAGCCATGTTGGACTTTTTCTCTGAACCCCTCAAGGGGTTTTGTAATAGCCTAAGCACAAAGCACTTTGATAGAAGAATGAGGAGCGGGCTGCTCCTGTCTTCTCCCCAGTGCTTGTTAGGATTGAATTGATAAACTGTAGTTGGAGTGCAATTCTTTGAGACAAGTCTACAACCTGGCAAAAACCCAAAACCAGTAGTGTGAATGGCTGCAAAATGCAATTATTCTTCTCTGACTGTTAATGCAGGAGGAAAATGGCTAATTTATAGCAAATTTCTTCCTATTTGGATAGCGTGACTGTATCTGATTAAAATGGAATACTTTACAGAAGTTTTATTTCCTGACTTCTAGCTCAGTCTGGGCTGTTACATCAGCTTGTTTCCTTCCTGCATGTAGAAGAGGAAGCATGACCATGATGTTGGGGGTAAATCTGTCAACGTTGAGTGGTAAAGTGTCTTGGAAGGGGAGAAAAATATTCTAGAAAGATACAGCTGGCTCTTGTAAATGTTAGATTGTTTTTGACAGACTGCAAAAATGTTTCTGCATTTTTTTGAAACTTTTCTTTAGTTTAGTCTGTGGCAATTGAAGTGTAGAATTTAATCTGTACCTGTTTTTTGTTCCAATATATCTTTGTTAAGACAAATCCTGTATTTCCCCTTGTTTTATTCGCCCCTCCATTCTTGTAGCAGCTTCAAAATGGTACAATAAAGATTTTCCTACCTATATAAATTACATATTGACATAAATGATAGCTAATTATATAATTAGCTATTATATAAAACAGTGAATAATCCTCTCTACTGTAGGTGTAACCACTTCAAAATGGGAGTGCTTTATCTATAGATGAAGTTGTGGTAATTACAAATTTTTTGACATGCAGGCCTGAGATATTGGACAAATTGTAGTCTCTGTTGCAACAGCAACAAGTAAATGCTTCCATCAGGGTGTAGATGACTTTCCTAAATATAGTATCTAGATTTAGAGTTGGAATAGAACACAACTACAAACAAGGACAGTACTGAAAAAAGAGAGGGTGAAAATTGTTCTTTGAGAAGTAGGAAGTTACTGTGGCCAAATGAAGCAAAGTAATTTAAGAATGGCATTGCAGAATTCCTGCTAAAAGAAAGACATGTACCTTCTCAAACGATTAAGCTTTGGAAATGGATGTCACCTCTCAGGTGCCTTTCCAAATATACATTTAGCCTTCATTCATTTTCCAGTGTTGGCTCAGTTTTCTCATCTTCTGCTCTTAGAAGTTAAAAAACCAAAAGAACTCCTAGAAAAATTTAGGCTTCTTAAGCTTTTCAGCCTTGAATCAGTCATGACCAGAAGCTGTACAAGCTGTTAAAAGCTGCTATTGTTGTATAACTAGGTGTGGTCCAGTTATTGTTTGAATAAACAACCATGAAAATCTGAACTAGGGAAAAAATATTGAATTTGCTCCATTTCCTGAGAAAGCAATGCTGCAGCTTACTATGTTAATTACAAAACATACAAATAGATGTTTTAATTTCTATCATAGTTAAATCTTTCACTGTTTTAACTAATGACTTAGAACAATATATTTAATTGACTCCTCATGATTGTGCATGAGCTCTTCTCCTGATATCATGATATATTTTCGTTATTTGCCATTTGACTGTTAACTGTCTCCTTTGATCCCAAGTGTGTTTAAATATAGTAAAAAATCTTATTATGGTTACTTTACTGCTGTACCTGCTACTTAATTTCATTTTTTTTTCCAAATTACCTTCAGCATTGATGAAACTGTTAACAAGTTACCAGTAGTACCCCGAAAATATTTGCATCTTGATTTTTTGTTTTTGTTTTTGAGCTGAGAATGTAACCATCTAAGTATATTCTCCACAATTTCATCAACAGAATTTAAATTAATATCTGTAGTTGTGATTTTTTTTTTCTAATTGAAATCTATTTCTAATGCAATCTATACATTACAGCCACTGAAGCGTTTAAAAAAAAAGAAAATATATTTTAATACATGAGATAAATATGAGACTTAGCAAAACTAAGCCTTCCATTTTTTATCTGGAAATATGCTGAAGTTTGAGTCCACTTTGATAGTAGGCATAAGAAATACATGAATATTACAACTTGTCATTGAATGCACATAAAACTCATAAAAATGCTGTCTGTTTTGATTGTGTCTTCAGCTTCAAATTTGAACTCTACTTAAACATAAAACTCACAATGGAACATAATTGAAAAGGTAATGTGTGGATTGAAATGAGAGAAAATATGTATACTGAAATCTCTTAAGCTTCACCATTGTGTACTCCTTAAAAAAAATTTAAAAGTGTATTGCATCTTTTGAGAACATTACTGTGAGTGTCCTAATGGAATCTGACTCCTTTGTCATAATCTCTTCATCTAATAATTCCTTTGTAGCCTTTTTCCCCCTTATCATTCACTGTGTGTTGATTTACATTTTGATTTCTGAGTCCTTGACCCAAAACTGTCAGGCCAGGATGGTGCCATCATATACAACAGATTGTGAACTATTAATTCTCTCTTCCTCTATGTGCAGTAATGTGCCATATGCAGATGGGGCTAGTCCCCAGAACTTGTGCTTTCTGTTCTTTAAGGGTCCTCGAGTCTGTCACAGATGTTCTGATGTGAAACAGGATCTCAGAATGCGGTGGGGTTGTCTTCAGTCTCAGGAACATGAGGCGGTGTCTCCATGCTGTGTCTCATCAGTGAAATGTCTGGCGTCATATCTCCCTTTCAACAGTGACCATTACCACATATTCCAGAGGAAAGTGTAAGCAGCTTCAAGTGGTTCTCTGGAAATGATATATCAATGGAGGAATTTTCTTTTTAGTTACCATAATTTGCCAGGCTATTTATTTGCAGTATAACACACCTTTTCATGCCTGGATTTGTATATAAATGTTTATATATATATTTTGTGTCCATGACTACATGTATACACAAGGTAATTTACAGTCTGAATGACAGAAACTCAAATATATAGGTGTGGGAAAGGAAGGAGTTGAATTTGGAATTTCAGTGGAAACCTAGTTCTGATTTATAACTCCAGTGATTTTTCCCTCTCCCTTAACAATTCAAATATTTTGAAAGAGCATGTTAAAACACAGTAAAACTTAACAGGAAAACAAGATGGCATAAAAGAGCAGACAGGTCAGAAAAATACCTTTACATATGCTCTTTGAGACTCAGCCAAGACTGCATCTGTTTCTGGAGAGTGCTGGGGAATTCTAAAGGGAGAATTAAAGTGACCATATAGGTATGACATAGACATTGGTAGCTGTCTAGCTGGACAGGCTTGCTGTCTTTCCCATTCTCTGCTTTGACTAGTGCCGTCCATGGGGCTCTCAGCATTGTCCTAATTCCTATGAGGCTGCCTTAAGTCACCTGCCAAGTCTCTCTCTCCTGCAGCAGTTCCAAACACATGATTGCTTCCTTAAGTAGCTTTGAGTATTATGTATCATCTCACTTTCTGAAAATGGCTTGTTCAAATCTCTCACCATGTTGGCCTCAAGAGGATCTGCTTCAGCACTGCTACCTAATAATGATTATGTAAACCCAGAAAGAATTATTGTGTAGCCCTGCTACTTGAAAACATGCATTATTAATAACATATGGCAGAGAGATTAACTGGTCATACTGTTGTACAACAATATGGGTCTTTCTTCTATTTTTTCCAGTTAAAGGGTAGGATAATTATGTAGAGGGCAAGGATAACTTAAGTGGTGCCATTAGAGGTTGTTGCTGCATTCCAAGTAACCCCTTTTCTACTAATCTGCTAGAAGAGAAACTACTCACCTCAAAATTCAGTACTGAGAGCACTGTTTTTTATTAGATGGAAAAAGAAGGAAAACCACCCCGATTCTCCATCATTTTTGGGTTGCTGTTTTCTTTCTCTTGATTCCAGCTCTTTTGTTGCTGAAGTCCTAAAATTAAATGGTTTTATTCACATCTGTGTGTATAAGTGGTTTCTGTACAGTGCATGCTGTAGTTACTGATAGATGGGGATCAAAACTGGTATCAGAGTCTGGATTCCTAATACAATTTAGAAATCCAGCTTCTTTACAGCATCATAATTTCTGGAACCTTTTTTAATATCCTGATGAAGATCCTGAATGAGGAGATGATAGCAACTCTGACTAGTTGCCATTAATCACTTTAGTTGAAGTGTTTTTCTCATTGGACCTACGAATATTCAGTTTCCAGCTGACTGGAAGTTCGTGCTGCCTATAACTAGTCAGAGTGGCCAATGTTTCGACTGAGATTGCAGATAATGGATTTTTGCTACACTTCTAATATGGTGGCCATGACAGAGATAACAAAAGAGCATCAACAGCTTCTGAAAACAAAATTGACCCTATCTGTCATGAGAGTACAGCCTTTCTGCTATTTGAGAAAATCACATTCCCCTAACCCATAAGATATTCAGTGATATTGATGATCTCTTGAATAAGAAAGCATAGCATGTACTGACTTTTTATTGCTGTAGAAAAGAAACCAAACCCTCTTTTATATTATAATTTATGTAATATTTCCTGTGTCCTCTTTATGAAGAAGTGGAAACACATCTGCAGTTGATCTGTATATCAGAAAATTATCATTGGTCACATTAATTTATTGCTGGAAACCCATTTCTTATAGGAAAAATAGAAGGAGCCACAAAACTTGATGATATCTTTTCACTGGCTACCTTAGAGTTTAAATATGTATATAGAAGTAGTTTTGTAGAGGGTTTGTGAAATCAGTTATATTATTTCTTGACTTCCATGCTTCAGTGATAAAATTCAGCTTTACTAGAAGAAAGTCTTATAATCATCTTCACATTTGCTATGCATTACTCTCGTCTTCTCTCCCCCTCTTTCCTTTTCTTAAATAAATAGTACTTTGCAACAAATTGATTTTGCTAGATAGTGCATTGATCATGCACCTTGCCTGAGGACAGAATATAGCTTCAAAAACAATAATAACTAAGACAATCATCTAATTTTACTGAAATAAAACTGAAAATGTACACCCAATGAAATAATCTCTGAGACTACTTTAGGTGCATTTGTGCTTGTACTTTATCCTCAGTGACACAGTAATCTACTAAAGTTCTTCTCTCGATTTTTCTCTTTGCAATCTGGAAGAACAGATTCACCAGTGATTGTGCTCATTTATAAAAGCATCCAAAACAAAATTGAACCCCAAGGCTGATAAACTATAAAGATGCTGATCAGATCTGAGCAGAATGGACGGGATGCTTTGGGGCTTGCTCAGCTAAAGATGGCTTTGCAAGACTGATGGCTTTATATACACAATTACAAACACCATAGCTTTGTCGAATGAATGGGAAATCATAAAATATGTTGCTTGCCTGTTATTAAGTAAAGAATGGTATTTTGTAAAATACTTGCAAAGATTTACTAAATTTTTGTAATTTAATTTCTGCCGCTGTATTTTCTTTTCTTTGCAGAAAACTTAAACATTTGTTTGGAAAGGATAATCCAATAGACTAAACCTCCTAGTCCTGAAGAGAAAGGGGCTAATTGATCTTGCTTACCAATACATAGCAAGTGGTGCACATTGTCTGCCTCATAAAACTCATCCCTTTTTAATAGCTGTGTCATAACCAAAAATGGTTTAAAATTTCATTCATTCTCACAAAATTATTCTCTAAAGGAGACACTGAATATAAGAGTCCTCTAAAAATTAGGTATTCACTGGAAATCATAAGACAACAAATGAAACAGGACAAAGATTAAAAACTTCAGTTGTTCTTGTCAGTGATATTTCCTGTTACCATAAAAAAGCTTTGTCTTTATGATGACATGAAAAAAAACTCTGATATAGTTATACATAGAGGATCTGTAGTGGCTTTTGAAATAAAATAATGTAAGACAGAATAACTTCAGCAATAGTTAGCAATAGGCTTTTAAAGCTCATTGATTTCTGAAGGACTGTTACATTTTTTTGCATTTTACTAGTGAATGCATGTTTGAGTCTTGACAGTTTTTGTCATTTAGGGAAGCACCACATGTATAGACATATGCAGAGGGGTGGGGGGCAGAGAGAAAAATAAAAGAAAATAGGTAGAAGTTATTAAAAGTTACCTATATAGACTTTAAAAAGGAAGAACATTTCCTGGGAGCATAGACATGGTAAAGTCGGAACTATTTATCATGCAAGGAATGAATGAATATAATAGAATGAATATTGTGTTATCCTTGACCTTTAGTGATCCTAATTACTTGTGATTTTAAAAGTAAAATGTATAGCATGTCAGAAGTCACACACACAATTCTCAGCTTGCAGAAAGTAGTTTGAAAAAAGTAGAACCAAGTACTTTTTAATTTTTTTAACAGGCATTCCTAGGATCACATTGATTTGCTATAAACTCTAGATTGTTCATATCCATCTTATACTCAAGATAACACAGAATAGGTCAGGTTGAAAGGGACCACAGTGGGTCATCTTGTCCAACTTCTCTGCCCAAGCAGTGTCATCCCAGAGCACATTGCACAGGATTGCATTCAGATCATTCTTGAATATCTCCAGTGAGGGAGACCTTTCTGGGCAATCTGCTTCAGTGTGTGTTACCCACACAATAAGGAACTTCTTCCTCCTATTCAGGTGGAACTTCCTGACCATCAGCTGCTGCCCATTGCCTCTTGCCCTATTGTTTGGCACCACTGAGAAGAGCCTGGATCTGTTCTCTTGGCACCCTCCCTTCAGATGCTGATAGGATGCTGATGAGGGGTGTTCTCGGTTGAACAGAGCCAGCTCCCTCAACCTTTGATCATAAGAGAGGTTCCCCAGACTTTGACCATCTTAGTAGCCCTCCGCTGGACCCACCGCAAGAGCTCCATGTGTCTCTTGCACTGTATAGACCAGAGCTGGGCACAGCAGTCCAGGTGTGGCCTCAGCAGGGCTAAGTAGAGGGGCAGATCACCTCCCTTGACCTGATGGCAATGCTTTTCCAAATCTACCGCAGGATTTTATTTGCCCTCTTGGCCACAAGGACACACTGCTGGCTCATGGATAGCTTGTTGTCCACCAGGACCCTGAGGAACTTCTCTGCAGAACTTCTTTCCAGCAGGTCAGCATTCAGCCTGGTGCATGGAGTTGTTCCTCCTTAGGTGTTGGACCCTTCATTTGCCTTTGCTGAATTTCAGAAGGTTCTTCTCTGCCCATCTCTCCAACCTGCTGAAGACCCTCTGAAGGGCAGCGCAGTCCTCTGAGGTATCAGCTACTCCTCTGTGCTTTTTATGATCAGTGAAGTTTCTGAGGAGGCATTTGCCCCCTCATCCAAGTCACTGATAAGCAAGTTAAATGTATGCCTGTGTCAGGTTTAGGAAACAGAGAAAGAAAAGCCCTCAGGTGATTCAGACCAATGAGGCTGGTTGAAATTATATCCTAGGAAAGTTAAGCATTTTCCATTAAGTATGCAAGGAAATTTGCCTTATAATTTGTGCACTGGAACTAGATTTTATGAATCTTCCCTCTTTCCCCTCCATGTTTTGGATAAACTTTCAAATTGTGCTTTATGTCTTTTGTCTGTGACAGTCGAGGGCTTATTTCTGCTAGTGAAATCCAACTAACAAATCTGTCCAAGGAGTGATTTTGTATGCGTGTGTGTTTTTGTAGAATTACTGCCTGGTGGGATTAAAAAAGGATCTTTTTAGACGGGTTTCACTTAGATTTTGTTTATAAAATGTTGTCCTCTTTATTTTCTTCCACGAAACACCACTTTAGTTACACTCTTAATGACTTCTTGTAGGATAAGTGATGTGAAAATTTTGAGGCATAAGCTAAAAAAAGTTTCTATAATATATACATGAGGTAAAAACAGAGTTTATAAGTTTTCTTTTTTTTTTTTTTAATGCCAGACACAATTTTGTCCTTCAGATTGGCATGCATCTTTCTTGCATAATGATAATACACTGAGTAAAAGGAATAGCAGACTGGCCAAGAGTACATCTAATGAAGTGGAGCAGATTATTTGGCTCTGATTTTTTTCCACCTTTTCCAGATCTGTGATGTCTTGTTTAGGGGTAGTAGCATACTTGCTATATAAAGCTAGATTATTTATTAAAGTAGTAAGTAGTGGTATTTTTTTCATGGTCTGCTGTGAAATTCTCTTGATCTAAAACTGAGTTTTTTTTAAACATGAGCTAAAAAAAAGCAGGTGGTCATTACTGTTTTTTCTCAAATATTTTTTTCTGAATCTGATAAGAGAAATCCATTCACTTCTGCTCCATTTTGTAAATGAACTAATTTTAAATGGTATGAGCTAAAGAATATCTTCATAATGTGTTTGTAATTTTTTTTTTTACTGTTCTAGCTTTAATTCATAATTACAAGCTTATTCCAATCGCTGCATTATGGAACCACATTTTAGACCAACAGCTGTTATCTACTTTCACTTGTAGCCTTGGGATATGCATATTTTAATATTCATTTACTATGTGCCGATAAACTAAATACTTCCTACTGGAAGTCTACGAAATTAATCACAGTATCTTAGTTGCTGTTCTCTCTTCCATGTAGCTCATATTTTTTAAACTTACTATGTTATATAAATTCCTCTCCTTCTCCTCCCCTGAATAAAAGGGGAAGAGGAAAGGTTATTACAAAATATAAAAACAGAACAAGTTGATTAAATCTGTGATAATTAGAAAATAGAGAGGAATGCAGTGTAGTCATTCGAATGACACAACCTTCTCTCCTGTTCCTGTATCTTGCATAAAACTAGAATAAAACCTTGCCACATTGCCTCCAGCAATATTTTAATAGCTGGTTTTGCATTTGAAGGTTGTGGTTTTAACTGTTATTTAAATAGTATTAGGTCCTCATATGCATATAATATAGCCTAAAGCTAGATATTTTCCAATCTTCCAGGCACAAACATAACTCCATGTGTCTTTGTGTTAAAAATATAAAATATGTGGCAACTTTGGAGACAAAATGTAATGAACAGGGAAGAAATAAAAGTCATGCAGCCCATTAAAGTTTAAGGCTGTTTGTTGTGCTGCAATGGATAAAGGATTGGTGAAAAGCTGTAGAAGGGCATGAAAATAGATTATTTCAAGGATGGGTTTGGTGATACAGAGTAATAATGTCAAGGCTGGAAATGTTTAGATGGATTTCTCATATATTTACATTTCTAGAGCAATGTCCTCTTCACACAAATTACAGCTCAATGGCAGCACTTAAAAGACAATAACAGACAATACATACCTGCTTCTGCTCACACTACAATGGAGAGTTTTGCTATAGAGTTTGGTGGGAGCAGTGTTATCCAAAATCCCTTTGGGACATAACATTCACTACTGCTTTGTGAATAATAAAGCTCTGGGCTGTGCTATTGCCCAGCCTTGTACCTGAATATTCCCCAAGAGTGACCACAAGCATACTTCAGGCTAGATTCAGTAAATGAGCTTAGGAGCATGAATAAGATATCTGAAACCACAAACTGTGTCCCAGAAAGTCCCTGTTCAGCTGTTGGTTGGGGCTGCAGATGTCAACTTCATGAGGCACCTCCCCACGACTGTTCTGGAGCCCTAAGTGCACTAATAGTTACCTTCCACACTTGAGAACTAGGGACGTTTTGATGTTGTTCAGTGTATATTCCTTAAAAGTTCATTTGAAATGCAGAAAGTGGTTCTTCCTTCACATAAGTGCCTGGAAGAAAAATTCCAGTAGCCATATTACAAGCTGGCTGCATGCACTAGCACTTTGCATCGAACTGTGCTTGAGAAAGTTCTTAGAATTCAGGTCCTCTCACTCTCACTTAGGTTCTATAGCCAGTTACGCTCTCTGATCCAATGAATCTGGTTTTCTACCGCTTCAGTTTCATAGCCTCAAAGGGAAATAGTGAGGAAATTATTCCAGAACAGGCTGTACTTTCGTGTGGACAGTGCTCTCTGGAGATGGGGGTTTGGACTCCATAAAGTTGACAAAGGTGCTTTTGGAAAAGGCTTTTCCATTTCTCAAAGGACTCCACTAATCACAAGGCTGCTAATCAAAAGATGGATGACAGCTCTACCACATTCTACTTCACCAAGAGGAGTGGTAGGTTCCTGTCTTTAGGGTACCCGTGCTGGGAGAGCCAGATGGACAGAGGTACCCATGCTTTGAAAAGTAGTGGAAAAAGAATTCAGATACACCCTCATTATTAGTATATCTTAAATACCATCCAGTTCCTTACTGTGTGTGAGAGTTCTCTTCAGTTTTAATTCTTAATTACCTTAACACTTTTGTTAAGGTAATTAAGAATTACCTTAACAAAATAATAATAACATAATTTGTTATTATTGTTCTGGTCCTTGATACCTTCTGAGGTATAAGGCTGGCTTAGTTTAGTTTTCTGTGATCAGAAAAATCAAAGTAAATAAAAAAATGTGCTATATTATGTTAATATTAAATATCTTGAGGAGGAGCAGACAATTTTATTTGTAATCATATTAACATATAAAATTATATCTAATCTGAAATTTGTATCTCTAATTAATCTCATAAAATGTATAATGGCCTACAAACTGCAGTTCACCTTCACAAGCTCACTGATGCCCTTCATACCTCTTATGAAATGCCTAGTGCACTTCTGAAGACTAAAAAATAGTAAAGAAAACTGAGTATCAGTTTATCAGTTGCATCTATTTTGGTAGTGAAAAAAAAATTTCCCAAGTCATTAAAACACATACACACACTAATAATAAAAAAGGAATCCTAAACATAAATAGAAAACAATGAATTTTAAAAAAATTAACTAAGTCACAACCTGTATCAAACTATCAAACTTCACTCAAGCTTCAGAAAATCAGGAAATTGAACTGATGGCAGGTCCTTGAAGCTTTGTCTCAGCACAATCATGAGGAAAGCACAAACATAAATCACAAATTAACTGGAAGATGATTTTTTTTTCACTTGCACAAATCTATACAAAGCACTCTTTTGGGCTGAAATATACCAAAACACTCTTTTTAGTCCAATGTGGAGTTAAAAAATGGAACACCAGTCCTGTGGGACATTACATTTTTTTTAGAAATGGTACAAAATTTGCAGAATACTTGGAAGTGGAAAGGTGCACGTTTTGCTTTAGTGGTACTGCATCCACCCAAAATGCTCTACTGCTGCATGAGAGCTGTCTTGTGGCTGCTGTGTTCTGTATCTGCTTTTGCCCATCAGGACTATTGGGTTTCCCATAGCAGCTCATGTTGTGTGATCAAAGCATAGACCACTCTCTGATGGGAAATACAGTCCCTGCTGAGGCAGCAGTCTGTGTGTTAAACTGTGGGCTTCTGCAGGTGCAGAATGGTAACTAACTAAAGCAAAATGTTTTGGTTTGCAATAAAACTAACTTGAAACACAGTGCTTTGTTTTGCTTCCAGGATTGAAAATACCTGTGATAAAATTAAGATGCTTCTAGAGCAAAGAGCAACCTCTTTTTGAAAACAAATCCAAGATACAAGCAAGGAGCTTTCCTTTGTATAATTGCATGTCTTGCTTACAGAAATTCTGTGAAGCTTAGGGACTACTGAAGTGAATATTAGCATGGTTCTTATATGATTTAAGACAGAGATCAGGTCAATAATGAAGTGAAATTTGCATCAGACTCTGATGTCATTGTCATCTGTGTAACATTATATAGTCCTCAAAGAGGAGACTTTCATCTGCTTTAACTAATACTGATATTGCTGCACAGTTGCTTTTGAAGTTCCTTGATTTTCAGATCTCTAAACATTTCCAAGAGAATGTTGAAACCCTTTTGTAATTAATTTATTATGGAAGCTAAGCTCTTGTCATGGTCACCTCAGAACTTACCTATGGATCATGTGTAAAAACTATTGAAATGAACTGTTTCACTTCAATTACTGGAAAAGAAAAAAATCAGTGGACTTTTTAGGAGAAGCTGTAGTGGAATATAAGAAACTCATTACCTGTTTTGTGCTTTATATGTGCTCCTTTTAAGAGACTTGTCACTTAGATTATTTGGCCAAAGAAAGCAAGCATGTAATAAAAAATTTCAGGTAGCTCCAGAAACTTAGCAAAGAAACATGGAAGAGTGCTATGAATGGACCAAAACAGGTCAGTAAAAAATACCCGCTGCTGCAAAAAAAAATTTTCCATCAGCTATACTAAATGTTCATAATTGTGAAATTTTATTGGGTTTCATGTTTACTTCCAGATATTAGTTTTAGTCTGCTGCAGTAAGTGAAAGAGTGGTACCTATTACAGCTGTTGCATTACAGATTTCAAGGACAGATAAAGCCTTTGTGTGTCTTTATGTACAGGATACTTTCTTATGGTAGCAGAGTAATGTCCTCTGCTCTAAGTACCTTATCTTCTTTCCATTGCAATAAAAAGAAATATGTTTATATGATAATAATAATTTTTCATTATATATCATAAATTTTTTTATGTGTCCAATACCTGATAATGTCTCAGATTGCTGCCTTATTTTCTTACTCTTTCTCTCGGTGGTTTATGAATGGTGTTTCAACTCTACCAATTTTCCAGTGATTTCCATTGTTTTTTCAGTATTTCACCCTTTTCCAGTCTACCAAAGTCTTTTTCAAAAAATACATAAAACACATTTCTAGTTAAATTAAAAAGTCTTTTTCCCCTCCCCAGCTGCCAGCCCCGTTTTTCTGTCTGTTTTTTAGGATCTTATCCTTCAACTCCATGCCAGAGAGGCTAGATAATCCTGAAAGTCAATGTTAGATTATTCTAAGATTGATATTCATATAAGTCTTTCATTTATTTAGGTAATTATTTGCATCATCAAACCTTAACCATATTGATTGCTTGACAAATGGAATTTGTCATTTGGTTTTTGTGATTTTTCTCAGGAGCTGGTTCATCAGTTGCAGTCTGTTTTGGTTTTTTTGGGTAGATGATAGAGTTGTACAAAAGAAGACCTTTTTTAATCTTTGTAAGATTTTAGAAATATCTTGTTCATCTCCTCCAGCGTATTATATTTTCATTATTATTATTAAATAATATATAATTATGTAATTAACAACAAAAAAGCAACAGCAACAATAATAATATCAATAATAATAATAGTAATAATGATAACAATAATAACAATATGGGCAAGCCTTTGCTGTTTTTAAGCTTTCTGGGAACATTTGTGTGAATGAAATGTTGGTCAGCTGAATTAGTGTAACTGAGAAAATGACAACAATAAAAGCAATTAAATAGACCAGATAGCTTTGTTTATGGAGTTGTTTGCTAATTTGAGGTTTGTAATAGGATAATTTTTGGGCTCATAATATGCACCGTTCTGATTTTCACCTTGTTTTTTTTCCCTGATTTTTTGCCCATATTCCCCCATCCCCTCTCCCCCCCCCCCCCCCCCCAAGACCTGCCCCCCCTCTCCCTGGTTTGGGAATAAAAAAAAAAGGAAGGCAAAGAAAACAAAGGAGGAGGAATAAATTTCCCTCAATGAAATCTATTACATTGAGGTCATATTTCAGGATAATGTGGAAGGACATGAGGAATGATGTTTTCCAGTTTCACAAAGATGAAGCATCCTTATTATATGTTAACCATATCCAGTTCTCATTTCTGATGAAGGACAAAGGAATTTAGGAGCCTGATCTTTTGAATTACAAGGACCTGCAGGAAAGTTAGGGAAATTCACACATCTGTGTTCTTTCTGAAGAGTGATGGTTTCAGAGAGTAAAACCAAAAGTAGTCTTTGCCTGGAAGTTGTGAATTCTAACACTTCTTGAACTTGGCAGCTAGAGATGGTCTCAGTAGTCTTAATTCTATGGTGTATATTCTGTTTTTATGAGATTTTTTTAACTGAAAAGCTTTCGTGCAGAAAAGCAACATGAGTGGCATGTTATTGAAAAAAAAATTATGGAATACTTTATCTATCTGAAATCATGTGGTTCTGAACTTTCTGTCTAGATTTCATTAGCAGTGGTGTAAAGATCCAAAAAACTATGTGCAGAAAAATAATAATTGAATTTACAAGGAATTATCATAGAAATGGAAAATCAGAGAGAATAAATGAATGAAGAATAACATAAATGAAATAACCACATCAAATGGGGTTTGAGAACTCATACAGATGACCTCCATATTACTATAGATTACTAAAAAGAAAAATGAGTAGATAAATAAGCATTCAAAATTAATGTTATTATCATTGCAGATATGGCTGCAACAGATTCCAGCACCATTCATAGAAAGCACATGCAAAACCAGCAAACAGAAAAAGTGGAAAAATTAAAAAGCCCAGTTCTCGTCCAGAAGGTCAGAAGTGCTGGTTCAAGTGCTGCAAGAATTCTCTTGAGTCTCTAGAAAGTGCCTCTGAAGGAATCTCCTGGCTTTCAAGTATACAGGAAACATGAGAAGAAAAACTTCTAACAAGGGTGCTATGACTGTCTCCCTATTCTCATTCTTACACCTATATATTTCAAAGGAGCAGGACTCTTGACTCTGGGATACTTGTTTCGATCCATATATAAATTCTTAAATCTGCCCAGTATAGGTTTATTAGTATAGATATATTACTTAGTATAGATCTATTTTTAATTTTTGACTAAATACAGTAAGAGGTAGTAAACTTATAGTCAGAAACCTCCGTGCACCCAATGTGTTCTTCATGCACACAAGGACATTTCAACAGCTTGAAATTGCAAATATACTCAATCTTCTTTCTGATTCCAAATTCTACATTAGCAAAGTTTTCACAGCAAGCTTCTTTATTTTTTGTCAGTTTTCAGTTTGGGATGTTTGTGCTTTCCTAGGTTAGAATATTGGGGTTTTTTCCACAAAGGAATAAATCTCTATTTGTGAGATGGCTATAATTTCCATGGCAACAATCATAGTATTAGGAAGGTAAGAAAAATCCAGCTACAGAAGGCTGCCAATGGTGTGGATGAAAGCTTGAGGAAAAATCATAGGCTAAGTAAAAAGTGTTTTATTAAAATTCTCTCTGTCTTTATATTTGCTCAAGGATAAAAATTTTTTTAAGAGGGATGTTACAGAGTTGTCTGAATTGACTTTGCACAGATTTGGACTGGCTCCTGACAGAACTCTGATAACACTAACTTCTCCATATCTCTGGCAGGTTCTGAATACCTTATTCAGGCAACATCTTTACTGAATTCTCTGGGAGTTTTCCAATTATATGGATTCCTATGTCATAGGTTAGTACAGTTACAATATTTTAACCTATAATTTAAGTGTATAACTTGTACAAATATACCAAATGCTTGCTCAAGATTTCCAGAACATTTCATCAAGCGTATCTTATACCCACAACTGGTGTTCATGATCTTGCTGATGATATTTTAAAAAAGTTTTGCAGTAAGTGTTTGAGGTATATTAATGAAGTGTTTCATCTGTACAATGGGACCTTATACAAATTAGATTCCAAAGAAATAATTTTTTATGGTATTTTAAAGATTATTAGATCTTCATTGAGTACTGCAGTGCTTTATTTTCTTCCATATTGATTTTTAATTATGCTGACTGTACATTATTTAAGAGAGGGAAGAGGAAGTTAAATCCTAATCTTATTAGTAGTGGTATAAAATGCATCAAGTTCAATAGGATTTCAGCTTGTCCTGGGTCTGATGTGACTGAGAACAGATGTCAGCCCTCTTGGATTAGTTTTTTTATTCCTATGACATAGTCATTTTGTTCTGGATTAGATTTTTCATTCATATGACATGGATTTGGCACATGTGGAATTGATCAAAGAGTAGACAAGGCCAAGCCTATCTGATTATATAATTGCTTCATCTGTCATACTGTAGTTGCACAGGGCCAAAACCTGAGATCTCCAGTCATTTTGAATCAGTCCTTTTTAAAACAGGCCTCAGCTGTCTTCTACGTTTGTTAATGCAATGGCACTAAAAACTGCAAATTTTCCTAATAAATAAGTGTGGTTTAAATAGAGAGGTGTAAATCTGTTAGTTCCCTTTAGCTGGTAGATTTGGACCCAGGTAATTAAAACCAAAGGCTGACCATGACCAGAAGAGGGAGGCTTCAGCTGTTTGGCTCAATGCTCAGCTTTTCCAAGCGTTTCTGTGTAACCTTAGTCAAGGTATGTTGTTACTTTGTGCCAATTTTCTACATAAATGTCTTTAGTTTCCAGCTTTGCTGCAACCAAAACCCAAAAAAGCCTCAAATGTTTTTTATTGCCATTAGGAAGCGGTCAATAGAACAGGAACACAGAGGATACTATGGTTTGACCTCAGTTCAACTGCAACAGTCTAATAGTTGTGTATGGCAGGAGTTTTAAGTGTATGTATGGCTGTACAGGTACTTAAGGGGAAAAAGTCATACTCTGGCTTCTACACCTACGTTCCAGTAATGGAATGTAATCAGGTTGCCTTGTACATGAGGCTTATGTGACCTTTAGATGGTACAAAACTGTCTGTTAAATTCAAAAGTCTCCTTGTATTAAAAGTGAAATGTTTGGCTCAGTTGCCAGTTTTCTAATACTTTCTGAAATTGTTCTTGTGGACTAGCTCCTTTCTTGTTGTTGCATAAAATAACTACAGTCACAACAGATGCTATTGTGCTTATTGCTTGAGAAAATGTCTTTCATTCTTCATTTGTTCTGAAAAAAGCAACAGCACTAGAAAGCCCTCATCCCTGTCTGTAATAATCACATCGTTTCACTCACTCGTAGCTGGTGACTTTTCTAAATATTTTTGATCAATGTAAAGAAATGTAAAAAATCAGTAGATTGCAGCTTGTAGCTGGAATTGATAGATAGTTTAGGTGGCAGGCTTTGAACTCCCTTGGCAATCAGTAGTTGAAAGAAATTACCTTACTTCCATAGCTAGGATCTTCTGCCAAATTTACCCTGTACATGTCTAAATCTCTTACATATTTTAAAGGATTAAAGATGAGATTAAAAACTTTCCTCTTGGCTTCAAAAAGAGAACTGAATTCTCTATACAAGCGTAACTGACAACCTCCCATGAGAAAAACAAGTAAAACACTAAAGATGTTTCCCCATCTCCTTAACCATTTCTTTTCCTTTTTTTTTTTTTAACTAGATGTCTCACTGAGATGCCTCTTTACAATATGGTGTTGTTAGACCTTATGCAAAGGCTATACTTTATGATTTGACATACAGTATTTTTGTTCCTTTGAACTCTTCTTTGAATCTTTAATTCTTAACAGTGTAGTTAATTCTGCATGTTGTGGCAGAATTAATTGTGTTGCCATAACATCACTTTCCCCTAATAAATTTTCCACTGTGGGGATTTCAGAGCTTCAAAGACGATACAACATACCTTTTGCTAACCAGATGATAAGGTTTTGTCTATGCAATGGAGCCAATGATTATTTTTGAACCAACATATAATTATGAAGACACAGTGAGAGAACTTTCAACATGCTCACAAGTGGCAGAACTAAATGCAAGTAGAAATGTCATGTTGGGGTGGAGGTTCAAAGTTAGCATCCAGTCTTCAACTCTGCAGCTGCTATAATTACACAACTCTGTAAATTGGAATCATTTATCCTCTGCCAACTGCAGTAATTAATTTTCTCTTCAGTCAGTGGAAGGGGGATTGATCTTTCCTTTGTGAAAGTCTTTCTCACGCAAATACCACTTTGCTCTTCTATGTTTCCAGTTCTGGAAATTTGTCATTCTATGCAACAGCTATTAAAGAGTGGGGCTGCAGCTTCCTTGCCTGTGTGTTCCTGTCTTGTAGCAGTGATGAAAATGAAGATCCGAAGTACAGGGTTTCATCATAATACTTAATTACTACCTGATAGTGGAACTAGGGTGGTTTGGCTGGTAGCAAATGTGCAAACCTTTAGCTGATTCTAATAATGACTAGAAGACAGATATTTCTTCAGTCTAAAGGCCTCTTGAAAATCTATGAAAATTATGCATGATTTACATCCCATTCATAATGTGTTTCTCCATTCTCACACTGCCTTTATTATCTAAATAAGTGGCAATTCAAGAAGAAATCTTGCATAAAAAAAGCCATAATCTGAAATTCAGGGATTCATCCTTAGAGATCAATTTTCATCTGGGCTTTAGGTTCTTTATAAATTTTGGTTGCTGCAAAAGAGCTATTGCCACAAAATTAATGCTTGATAGATATTTTGCAGGAGAGAAGTCTTCACTGTGATAGGCTTTGTGTTGTCTTACTGTCCTAACTGATCTGGAGTTAAGCACAGAGGCTGTATGTAGTTGTGAGTGGCAACATGGTGTGCATCTGTGGGATGGTCAGTGTTCCTGATGGCCTGAAAGCACCTCCAGACAGTGACAGCGATGGAGGTTTCTGCTGGTTGCAGCTGACTTGATTCCTCACAGACTACAGAAATAAATCATCAAGAATGGAGTCACACTTACTTTCCAAAGGGCTGCTGGTTCTAAACGTGTGACCAGGCAAGAGTCAGGACTTACAGGGAGGACAGGGTCTGACTTTTCCAAAGCCTGCACTGTTGTCCTTCCAGTTCAGGAAGAGGCATTTCAATGATGCAGTGTGGGAGACCACTTTGTTATTATTACCCACACTCTGCTTGTGCACAAAGAAATATGGAAGACTTGCGTGTCATGACTGTGCACAGAACCCTTCCCCTAAACAAGAACTTTCTCAAGTTTTCTTTGGTCTCAAATACTATATTCATTTGGCCTTTTCACATACTGTATCTCAGACTTTTGGGGCCAGATCTTCCCCTGCAGTAAACCTGTTGGCATTTTGCTGGTGTCTTTCTGATGAATTCTGAGGTGTAAGCTGCTCTGAACTACTCTGAAGCTACATCATCATCCCTGGTGATTTATGCTACTGGACTATACCAGCCTCCAGCTGCCATAGGTTGCTCACCTGTGAAGGCAGGTGAAAACCCAAGGGAAGGGTTTCATCCCTCCTTCTAGCTAAGGTTGCATTTTATTTAGGCTAGTGACCCCCCATGACCTCTAGGACCTGACTTGCAGTTTAGTGTGATTCTGAATGAAGATACAGTGCTGGAAGGATTAGAGCCAAGGCAGAATTCTTCAATGTGTTATCAGTATGAGGATGGGTCTTTTAAAAGGTCTGTCTTTCTTCCTTTGCTGGTGCCTGGTTGAATCCATTCTATAATCCTCTGCAAATGATATGGTACTCCAGATTTTTTGTAGCAACTAAGAGAAAATAAAACTATAGGAGTTAGAGTGCTTGTAATGTAAGAAGTAAAAGGAACATAATTTTTGCTCTTTTTTCTTTCAGCCTCTATTTATCAGATACTTGTATGTTAGAAAAACTACTGTATATACAGTAAAAAAAGATGGTCATTTGAGTAGATAAAAAATTATGTTTACCCTTTGATCCCAAAGGAGAAATGGGGGATTTCTCTCCAAGAGGAAAATCACTCTATTCCAGTTTGACATACTTGATAATCCTTCTTTGTCACAGAGTTTACTACACAGTTAAAACACATCAAACATGATCAAGCCACATTTATCAGCAGAAAACAGCTAAGTAAAATTATTAAAAATCCTTTGAATTTCAAAGGTAAGGATACAGCATGATCCTTTGGTGTCTATCTTCATATGGTGATGCAGAATAATCTGCTTCCAGGCCTTGATCTTTGCATATTTATACTTCCTTTATTGGTGTTGAGGGGTTTTGTTTGTATTTAATAATAATGCAGCTCACAGTGGCTGTTGAATGCATTTCTGGAAGTTTTGTAAAAATCAGTATCACTTTGGACAGGCAAAGCCTGCATATTTTGACAGTAGACATGCATTTGAAATCAATACATGACTTGGATTTGGGAAGCCTGGAGCAAAATCCTCAGGTGGACTAAATCACCATAACTCCTTTGACTTCCATGAGATAAAGCTGATTTTCACCTGCTGGGAATCTAGGCTTTGTTTTGGTTTCTCCTTTGACTAAACTGAGACAAAAAGCAAAGGAAATGTTTTATAGATACTTAGTTTTCCTGAAAAAGAAATTAAAAGGGAAAAAAATATCTGAGTGGGGATCGCAGTAAATGAGCATCTCTGAGTGGAACAAAGGAATAGAAGAGAGGGGCTAATTGTTTAATTAGTAAATGTCTGCTTGGTTAATGACATATTAATGAGTTTTTAAGACAGTCATATCATTTACCATAAAAGACCCATATGCGTATCCCTGGATGTACTGTATAATTAAGTAATGTGACCCATAGGAGTTCATCATTTAAAAACCTGTCAGCTGTCTCATGTTTGGTAGCAGATGAGTAAGCTCAGGAGGGGCTCACCAGGAAGACTCAGTTAGGTGTCCAAAATGTCTCACTGTAAAACAATCTGTTAATCTATCAGCAGCACGGTACCCGTGCATAAAGAAAACATAAATTAGGATTTGCCCATCGGTCTATTGAATTTTGTTAACAGAATAGTTGTTTCTGCGAGGTTGTGGGTCCCTTCCTCTCAGCTTAATTTCATAATCTATAGCATGCTAGGTGCTTCTTCAAGGTGCTAGGCCTGGGTTGAGAGGTGAATTTTACCCAGCACTGATCCAGTTCATTTTATTCTCTAGCTATTTTATCTCTGCTAGTAAGAACTTAACCTTGGTTATAAGTCTGCTAAAAAACATCTACTGTACTCCTAAAGAATTCTTCAGGCTATGAGAACAATGCATAACCATGTAAAATTTTCCTCCCTCCTTGTCCTGCACCCCACTATAGGGCCACAGAAGGCATAGGGGTGTTTTAATCATGAAATGTATTCTTCACCCTTTTCATATCTGAAAACTGCTTTGTGGAGTGTTGCAGCAAAATCCTTGCTGCTCACGTTCCTTTAGCTTTTAAGGTGAAGGTGTACATTAGGAAAGGTGTGGCTGTTGGAAACTACTTGTCTTCACCTTCAAAGAGGGGTGTAAATGTCAGTATCAGTCATCCTTTCTGTCTCAACGTGTACATATATATAATTTCATACAAAAATACATTTTATACCTGGCGTCCAGGTATGAATTTTGAATTTCAAAATTTCGGGTGAGCTCCAGGTGCAAAGTATGTGGGCCTAATGTGTATGCTTTCTGTCAGAACTGTCTTAAGCCTTTGAAAGAGCATGGGCAAAGTGCTGTGTGATATTCAGGGAATGCTAATTGCACGCCTAATTGATGGGAATGTGCCAATCCAATGCCCATCAATTATGCAGCACGTGTGGTAAATCTGATACATATGATATTATAGACACAGGTGATGAAAGCCCTTCTAAAGCTCGGGCTTTTGGGCTTGGCTTGGCTTGGCTTGTGGGGGTATGATATACTGGAAGCACACTCCCATTATTTTTGCCTCCTTTCCTCAAAAGTTTTTGGAGAGATTACAAGAGCTCACTGTCTCCAGACTTACAGGTTTAAATACAAAGAATACAAATAGAGCCGGAAAAGAGATGGATAGGTCTAACTCTGCTGTGCTCTTCTATTAGTAATATGGAGTCTGGCCTAAAGGGAATATGGGTACATTGAAAAAGGCTTTTGGCTGCCATAATACATGCCTAGCAAGTTAAAAAAATATCTGTGTACAGAAAAACATTAAGGAAAATTGAAACAGTTTTTCATTTCTTTGTGTTAAATTTGCATTACTTTTTCCAGTTTATTTTTTTTAATAGGACACCTATGACAAAATATTGTAGTAATAGTTGTCTAAGAAAATATTATTGTTCTAGAAGCAAGTTGCATTCAAAATAACGAAAAGCTTTTTTCTTATTTTCCATAAAAATAAATGCACACATATGTGACAGAAAAATAATTCCAGGAGTTGCAGAATGAAAATTGTGGCTTGTTATGAGTTGTGGTATCTGGGAACTGGATATGTTTTGAGGTTCTCTTTCTAGAGCATCCCTTCCAGTCTTTTCAGGATTGGTAATGAAATAGAAATAGACAAAGGAGCTAAGCTTCTTTATCATACATGTAAACAAAAACAAAAATGGTGTTATCTTAGCAGTAGGGAGGACAAGACAGCAGAAGAAGCTAAATGGATCATTATATCTATGCACAAGCAGAAATAGGAGAGCACTTAGTAAAATACCTGTCCCTAATACATGGTGTAGAGGTCACAGAGAGAAATCATATGGACTTATAAATTTTTAATTTTTTTTTCCGGTTTGTTTTTTTTGGCAACAGTAAGTGAAGTACCATTGCTCCTGATAGATGAAGTTTGAGAGCAAATATTACACACTGACTAAGGGCTTCATTCTGATCTCCCCTCTGTGGGTGTGTATCATTAATGATTCATTGCGTATTTTGAATAGCAAGCTGTCTGCATAGCAGAGTGCAGAACGTGGTCCTAGGAGACTACTGCATGTGTGATGCATTAAGAATGATATTGAGAATGTGTACCTTATTAAAGTAGTTGTCTTGGATTAAGTCACTTTTGGGGTGTATGTATGTCTATTTATCTGAAAATTAGAGAAAATTAAAAAGCCATCTCAGAAAACATTCTACGGAATGAGACTGTAGAAATACAATTTTAAAGGAAAGCTGTTTTTTTAAAGGACATGAAACATGACCTTCACCTCCTGAGTTAATAACATTCAAGAAAAACTGACAAAATGTACTTGCCTATTCTAGTTCATTTAGATTTTTTTTATCTGTTTAAAGTGTAATCTCCATCTTGTAAAATGAATGTGAAAATTAAGTGACTTTGGCAACATTCTGCTTTCCTGAAATGATAACTATAATGAAAAATAAATAATATTTTATTTGTTTATAAAATACATTCCTGTGTAAGAGAACAAGCAGAACCTTGGAAAGTTGCTATGTGTGTGATCTGTACAGAAACATGTACGGACTGAGTTTTCAATGTGTGTGTGTAATGTTTACACTCATTAGACTGTGAAAATATTTGTCCTTTTACTGTCAAGTAAGTATGGTTACAGAAAAATAAAATTAAAACAAAATCCCCAAACTCTTTTTTTTTCCTTTCTCTTTTCCTCTCCTTTCTTATTTTTCTTTTTTTCTTCTTTTTTCCTCTCTGTCTTTCAACAAAGCTAAGTATAACTGACTTAGCTTTGGGTTGAGTTGCAAGAGTCTGCCCCAGCCAAGGATCTGCCTCATGGTAAGTGTGGCGTGGCCTGTTAAAAGAGCATGTTAATGCAGTGTTATTCCACATTCTATTGTACTTTTAATGTATTTCATCACACTGTGATTATACATATTATATTATGACTATGGTACATATTATAACTATGCAATACAAATTTTCAGGAATGCAATCCTAGCATGACTGAGGCCAATTCACACTCTCAGGTCAGGAAACTAAAACATTACATCTCTAAAAACAGTATTAATTTCATGTACTTATGAGAAAATACTCTTTCTAAGAAGTATCTTCCATTTTTCAACTCTTCCCATAAGAAAACCTTGTCAGCCTACTTAAGGAATGCAGCAGGACTGTCATATCCAGATTGGAAGGTGAAGGTTTTTCTGCTTGCTCTTCTGTTGGCTGACACTGAGAATGAAGGAAAACAGAAGGGTGAAACGAATAGAATTGTAAAGTACAGTGGCTGTTACCCTTTTTCTCATGCTTCCCATTCCCTAACCTCTCTTTAAGCACAGGCAGAAATATGTTATTTATAAACAAAACTTAGGCATGTGGGAAATTGGGTTTGATCCAACAATGCACATGTACCTTGAAGACCATGGCTAGCCAGAGGTAGCGGTATTGTTACTTTGTGCAATTCTAGTAGTTGCTTGAAGAATACATGTGAGGAAAATTTTTGCTTGAAGAAAGTCATGGACCCAGGCTTTGGCACTCTTCCTGACAGGATGAAACCATGAAAAAAGTAGTTTGTCTCCAGTAGAGCAGGGATATTTGGTCTATTGATGCTATTTCAAGTTCAGTTTCTGTACTGGGAATATTTGGGGGTAAATAGTAGCTACACACTGGTATGTGTGGATTTATTATATTTACTCCTAGCGTATCTTATTGTCTGTTATGTGTACAATATGCATAGATAATAGAGTAGAAAGAAATGCAATTGTGTGTATACTGGAGTAGATAGTGCTGTCTGTGCTGGGAGGAAGGAAGGAGGGTTATTTGATCTGTGTATTAAGAGAGAGTGATACTGTGAAGTTTTTTTAACTTTGTAAGCTTTCCCTTTGAGGGAGATATGTGTGCAATCTGCATGCCTGGCTAGCTCTTTGATGATAAATTTGGACTCAGTTTTTAGACAACTACAAGAAGGTGCCAAAAGCATTGGCTTCTGTTTTAGAAAATTGGCAGACTTTCCTTGTCTGCAAATTTCTTTATCCTGCCTCATTACTTTGCTCCTATCAGCTTTTACCTGCATGAAGAAAGACCAAAAGAAAAAGGCAAGAAAACCCTTTAAAACTTAAGTAGCTATTACAACAACAGAGCCTAAACCACTCAGGGTGAAGATTCTATAATTTCCACTCTTTACACATACTAGGTGCAATCAAACAACTTGAAGCAATAACACAGGGGGAAATATGTTTTACATAACTTGACTTCCAAATAGCGATTATCCCTTCAAGGCTATTTGTTTTCCCAAGAATCCTGCTGATTATAGGCTCTATGTTAAACCTGTTTCAGATGATAACCTAGCTAAACCCTGGCATCCATTACACTAACTGAATTGTGGTTGCTATGAATGAGCAGGAATTATGGGTTTCTTCTGGATGCAGAAATGTTGTCATAGACAGACTAGTGTGGTGATATGAGGCACTGATTACAGGAGATTACAAAAGATGAAGTGAAACCTCAGAAGCTGAAGACCAGTAGCAGAAAACTTGTTGACCTCAGTCAACAACAAGCCATTGCCTCTAGTATTTACAAGTGATTCTTTTAGTTGGCTGCATGTGACTTTAGTTCCTAAGAGGGTAACTGGTTTTGTTTTATGGTGAATAGGTTCATGGCTTAGTTGGTCTTCTCATGTTTTGCTTTATTTTTTAAATATATTTTTTGTTGCTTTTCCCCCCCAAGATTTCCTATGATTATTTTGAAAATATGAGGCAGTCATGTTATGATCAGAATTAGGTGACAAAATAAATGGGCGATACTGTTCTTAATCCATAATTCATTGTATAAGCAGATCGAAAACCATCTAAACAGATCTGAAGTTATGAGATCCTAGAAAGTTGTCAAGAATCTAGCCTATGTCTTTTGTAATAATATGCAGTCCCAAGGGAAATCACATTCACATTTCGTGCTCCTTGCTTCTGTCTGGAGCTGGCAGAGACGGGATGTTTCTAGGACACAAAATATCTCAGTTTTACTTGTAAACTGTTGGTTTTTTTTGTAGGGCTGTCAGTGCAGAGCAAATTAGATATCTAGTGCAAATACCAACCCTTGCTGATGGTCCTTATCTGGCTCTCATTTAGTTCACAGCCCAGATCTCTTTTTACCTGGGTTTCTGAAGCCCCTCTTGCATTGAATTTATGATGTTTGAAGGAAGTTATTTTGGAAAGAAACTCATAGTGCATTGTAATTCCTGGAAGCTGCAAATCTCTCCAGCAGCAATTTCCTAGGTGTGAGGGTTTTTTCCTAGTCATCCTTCATTCCTTCCTCTTGCTATTTCTGCAATGGAAATTGATTCTACCCTATGTCAAGAACAACTGTAAAATAGACGAAATCACAGATGGATGTTAAATTTGTGGTAGAGAGTAAAGGACATGTGAATCAACAAAATTTTTACTGTGCATATTTCAAGAAATATGTTATTTGAAAATTGTTTCTGCAATTATTTGAAAATTCACAAGGTTAACAACTATATGTAAAGAAAATTGATATTTCATAAGCATATTTTTAATATTAGCAAGGGCTTCATTTATATTAACATGCTGTGTCAGTACTAAGATGTCTCTGTAGCTTTCACTTTCAATATTGCCAATTTAGGTTCTTTTGTTAAATTAATTGTGTTTTATAATAGGAAAGCAGAAAAAAAATAATGTTAGATATTTTCTTCCTCAAGCTTTAAAAGACTAAAACTATTTCTTTCAGTCATTTAAGAATCACTATTACATTCACTCCCCACTGCAAATGCTCTAAAACATCCATCTTGTGGTAGTGCCCAAGATATAAGTCATTGGAGCAGCTCTGAAGTAAGGAAGAAAACATAAGGAGTCAAAGAATCATAATTCACACCTCCTGCAGTACAAATGGCCTGCCAGGTGATTTAAGAACTTAGAGTTCTATAGTTTAACTTGGTTAGGGTACTAAGGTAAAACCCAGACTTCTGCACATTTGCTGGCATTTGCAGTCACTGACTTTGTAAGTGGTATTAGGTATCCTTAATATTATGTGGTAGGTTGTGTATACACCTTTATTGCATCAAAATATCATTGGCTTTTCCAAGAGTATGACTTGATCAAGGATTAAATAAATTGATGTCCTAGGTCTCTTTGCCTGTTACTGAAGCTGGTAGAGTTATTAGTGTTGTTCACAGGTATATTCATGAATTTGTAAGTTAAACATTTAAACAGTTTGAAATACACATGTAGGAAATACTATTGCTTAGATGTAATTGCTATTCACTTAGGTGACTCATCCAGCTCCAGAAGAAATAGGGCTGAGGGACTAGAATAAGAAAATAAAGATGTTTATAGACATACATATACATATCTATATAGTGGTGAAAAGCTTAATTCTACTAATTGAATTTTATTTCTTGGTTGAAATTTCTTTATGTTTAGATGGTATAATAATTACAAATAGTCTGATACTCGGTAGTTATTGGCATTACAAAGGGATAAAATCATTAAGAGGCTGTGTCCTATCGTGCATGTATTTATCCACTTGTGAATGGAGCATGAAGATGAGCATAAGAATCCTTGACTTGCACATTTTTATAAATATCTGGAAGAGTGGGGAGGAAAATTTTCTGGTGCCTGAGTTCATGGGGCATTGTCAATATGTCGGTCTGTTAATTTTGTTGTAGTTTAGTTTGTTACTTGGATTTCTGCAAATATAATGTCTTTCCACAACATTTTCAACATTATTGAAAGATCCTCAATGGGTTGACTGATCTGCAGAATTGCAGAATTGTTCAGAGAGATTTTATACAGTCTTTTGAAAGCCACAGATATATGAACAACTTTGGGTTGTAGAATAAACTCATAATATGTGGTGGGGGTTCTTGGTGGCTGTTTTTTTTTTGTTTTTTTTTTTTTTTGTTTTTTTGGTAGGGGGGAGGGAAGCAGGGAAGTATTTGTTTATTTCTGGGAGTGTTTCTGGTGTTTGTTTGTTTAGGGACGCACACCTGAGTAGATTGAGTACTGCCTTTCTAGACACTGTTGGCAGGCAGCACACAAGTACTGAGTGCTTAAAAAAGTGGCATATCCTCATTTTTGTTCATTCTAGCTGCAATGCAGCTAGAGGAAAGAAGTGGAAACTTTACACTCTTTTCCCAGATTCAATATAGTGACATTTGATACTTAGTGTACAATTGCCTCCCGATTTTTTTTTTTTGCCTGGTCTCTTTCATCTGTGTGTCTCTTAAGAAAGAATTGCAGGTTGAGGTTTTTAGGAAGAGAGTTTTGTGTCAGGAAGGTCAAAGTGTTGAACTTTAAGGGGTATCAATTGCAATTGGATGGCAGCCCAGTAGGAGGATCTCTTAATGGGGTGGAATAAAAAAATTTTTAGACTGTTTAAAGGTAATACTTTAAAATGTGTGCTCCAAGGAGACAGTCTTTGATTTAGCATATTTTGTGTCCTGCTTTTCAGAACATGCAGGCCTTAGATCTTTGGATGATTCAACTATTTTTAGTAGATGAGAATTCCTCTGAATTTGATTACAGTTTCTTTTGCATTTAACCTTTCCTGAAGAGAGGTGCAGCTGGGGATTTTTCTTCTGTCATTTTTTTGGTGTATTTGCTGGAACTGTGCCACTTTCTCCTTTGTTCATCTTAGTATCTAGCTATTCATATTAATTTCTACCTATCAGTAAGTATATACATAATCTCTGAAAGCCAGAAACATGGAAATGGTCCTTGTTCACTTGATTAGCCAGGCTGGGTAGCTGATGAAGCAGGAACTCCTCAGTCACAGCTGAACTGAGCAATAAAAAAGTGAAATTGTTCATCTCTTGTAAGAAACAAAACAAGTTTTCTTAGGAAAAATTTCTCCTTTGCTTTCTTCTCTCATAGAGACATTTCTATCTATTAGTTTCATCTTTAAATGTTCTGTGGTCACATGGAAACTAATATTTTCTTGTAGAAATCTGTCTGTTGTACCCCTAAAAATGCCCAAAATGGCAAAATAAAAAGAATGTGAAGCTAGTAAGTTTTAAAGGAATACAGCCAATATAAAATGTAGCATCTTTAGACAAGGACTGATTTGTATTTTGTATATAACTAAGTTGACTTATTGAAGCTGGCACACCACCACCCTAAGGAAAGATGAACAGCTCAGCAGTGGATGTATTTTCTGCTGCTCAACTCTAGACTTTACTGCACAATCACCCTTTTATGCCTAAAGTTCTGGGGGAAGATATCATTGCTGTCTTTATATGTCAGGAAATAAAAGCCAGGAAGGAAGAATGAGCAACACTGGCACAAGAATAAATGGATATAAAACAGCCATAAATTCATTAGAAAGGAAATGGAACATTTCTCTGATAGGAAGAGTGGGAGTGAAGAAAAAACCAAACCCAACACAAATACCACACCAACAAACCCAAACCCTTCTAATTCCTTTAGAAGTTAGAACGAAAAAAATTGATAGTAGTAATATAATGCCCACGCTTGGGCTTCACTTGTCTGACTTAGCAGCTGGGATAGCATTGGTGGCCTGGAAAATGTCATCCAATCCAGTGCTCCTACAGCTCCTTCCAGTGAAATCACTGACAACGTTGACATTCACTGGATCTCCACGAGCTGCTGTCAGTGAGAGGTGAGCACTGTACAGCGTCTAGAAGCTGGCTTGTCGAAAATCCTTATGTAGATTGAATGAGAAAAACAAGTGAAAAAATTTTTCTTATTTCAAGGCTTACAAATTACACAGTGCTTTTTCCAATTTTCTCTCCAGAGCTTGAAACAGTCCAGGGTGAGCAGAGGTGAGGAACACAAGCCCTGAAGCTGTGACCAGCATATATGTGTGACTGTTAAAACAATACTTAGATATCAGTTGTGAAATGGTGATTATCTTCTCAACATCTATTCATTTAAAGGAATACAAAATGCTGTAATTTGAGTAGCAGCTCTCATCCATAAAGCATTATTCTCTCTTAAGCTTTGATTAGACACATCATGTGCCATTAGATTCCACTACATTACGTTTAATTTCTCTTCCACAAAGTAATAATGCCATATATTAAAGTGAAACCTTAAAAACATTAAAGAGAAGATACTTTAACCTGCATTCAGAGTGTATTTAGCTATCCATGAAGCTTTTCTCTCCCCAAAAGATAAATACCCAGACACTTAAATAGGCACAATACTTATGCTAAAACAAATAGATTCCCATAATGGACTTTTTTTTTTTTTTTTTTTTTTTTTTTTTTTTTTTTTTTTTTACGAGTGCCAGGCTTGATACAATTATACTGTGAAGAAAGTCTGTTGCTATAGGAAAACCTGTCATCTGACAATTCCCAGGAACCCCTCTGCTGCTGAAAAGTCTTTTTCTCTTTGGACAACTGCCAAAATCCACTTTAATCCAAAATACATTAAAGACTTACGGGTTTAATTCAAAGTCCATTGAAGTCAGTGGAGATTTTTGGTGCCTTCAATGGGTTGAACAGGCTGTTGAAGCAAGCTGAAGGCTGACATCTCATTTACTTTGGGGATACTGTTATGTTCTTTATGTAGGTTAAGAGTAATTATAGGTAACATAGTGGGACAAACCCTGCAATCCTTAGATAATTCGTATTTAAACTCAACTACTGTTTAAATCATGGATACAGATGAAAATATTCTACTTTGTTCTTTAATTAGCAACAATAACCAAAGGCGCACATATCTTTAATTTCTCATTAACTATAAGTATATTAGGCCAGGTAAAAAAGCAGATATGGAAAAAAAAGTGGTTTGGTTTTAAATGTTTGTCCCCAAGAAGCAGTGTTCAGAGGATTATGGCATTCATTTTCTTGCCTAATAAGGTTTTATGACACACCCTTAAGCACGTATCTGAAGTATCTTTAGGAACAGTTCATAGCAACAATAGACTAATTTTCCTTTCCTCCCTGAGGCAGTTGGTGCTCTTGGTTTTGTTGTTTGTTTTCTTGCTTGCCTACTTTTCTCTTATGCCTGTGACTTGGCACACTGATGCTGGTACCAAGTGTGTTGTAGCCCTCACTGCACTTTTGAAAACAGGGAAGATAAAAAGAGGATGTCCAAGTGTCCTGGGCCAGGATAGATAGGAACAGCTGTCTTTTATTTCCACTTCTGAAGTAGTACACTTTTATCAAATTCCCAAATCACTCCAGTGTTTCACGCCTTTCAGTTCCTCCCTCTGAAATAAAAATTCACAGGATACTATATTTTAAAAAGTCTATAAAGACACTATCATTTTAACCTTCCCTTCCCTTCAAAGAAGCTTGTGTTTTGACAGTTTACCTTTTTGAAGAGAACTTTTATTTTTAAAAAATGGTACTGGAAAGCTTCTAATCAGATTCTAGCTGAAATCCTAGTATCTTCTTAAATGTTTTTAGCTGCTCTACTAATGACAATATTAACCTTAACAGTTTTGGGTTGATAATCTGTCCAAACTATTGTGTGAATCTGTTGTAGCTTGTCAGCAAGGGCTATCAGGTTTATGTGATTTTGTTTTATTAAGAAACATACATATTTGAACCTGTTCTATAAGCAGCTGTGTACCTTTCGAAAATCTGTCAGAGACTTGACTATTCTCGACTGATTCTATTCTTCCATTTAGACACAGTACCCTTTAATTGCACAAAAGTGTCTGAAGTGAGAAATGTTGCTCAACTTAATGCTGATTTTCTGGTTATGGCATACATCTTCAACAGTTTTTCATAATTTAAAATGTAATATTTTATTTGGTCTCTGTTGTTGGTGTAATATCAATACTACTTTTTTTCATCACTAAAATCAATATCAAAGACATAAATTGTGAAGATAAAACTGAAGACAGCTTTCCACTGGGATTCCTAGTTGTATTTTCTTCTGAAACAGATGCATCAATGTTGATACATGTATATACACAATTAGAAAAGAAAAAAAAAAAGGAAGCAGTTTTTTAAACTTTAGTTCTTCATATTTTCTGGCCGTGGTTAAAATGAAATTTTCTAATACTAACCGGCCAATGTTATTTACAGATTAGCCAGCATAAAAAGGGCAAAGAAAAGGACAATCACTGCATTCATGACCACCAAGTATTTTTCAAATAAGACCCTTGTCAAAAGGGTGCAGGTTCTTGATGGGCAGAAGCGTTTAACCTTTTTTGAATTACTTTTGCATTGTGTCTACTTCTAACTTTGTGATTGTTTGGTTTATTTAGGCAAATGTTAGCTCTCTCATGGTTGCCACAGTTGCAGTAATGTCAATAAGAGAGAATTTAGCAAAGCCAGTGTCAAAAGGAGCTGGAAAAATATTGCTTTGACAGATAATGCACATTGATAATGCATGACACATACATCACCTCTGCTGCATCATGGCTGCTCATCACCTTGTGCAGTGCAGCATTAGGGATGATTTGCAATTTGATGGCTTTAGACATAGTTTAATGCTGTCAGTTGGATAGGACTCTGAAGAGATACTCTGACCAAAAGACGGTATCTATCTTCCTCAAAGGGAGATAGTCCCCAAGAATTAGCCATTCTTAATACTGATTTTGTGGACACCCCAGATCCAATATACAGCCTTGATAATAATTTTTAGGGCTACCAATTTTCCTGAGATAACACCTCCATACATTGAGGATCTATATAGCTCCATAGGCAGCTATATTCTGAAGAGACTTATTGGCTAAAAGTGTGAGATAACCAAGGTGTTTTAGAAGCTATTTTTAACATTCTTATGGATTGATCAAATGCTTAACACTAATGTGATGAAGGAAGACATCTGTATTATTTGTTGGTTTACTGTAAAATGGATTAACATTAAGCATGAGTTCAGCAATATGCGGTGTTTTTGGCTGTATAGAAATGTTTTGCCAGCTATGGAAATGCTGGTCTCTGAATATACCCAGTGCTTTGTACGTAGCTTAGGATTTTGGCCAATCTTAGACCTCTTCCTGAGCAGGTTAAACTAAACCATAAAAGGTGATTGATACTTATGCTCGAACTAAGTGTGTTAGACCAGTCTGAGGTGAGACTTAGATATTTACTTACTTTTAAATCAGTGCTCTGGCTTTTTATGTAGGAGAAGTATCAGGAGCAAGTAGTGACAATATTTACCAGAGTAGGCCTGACAATCGCAGCCAGTTGATAGAGCATTGAGTTGGAGTGGTGAATGAAGGAAACACAGTTTCCCTTTCTTCTAGCTTACTGAAGGAATACTATTTGGTGATGCTTGTTCAGCATATGTCCCTCAATAGGATATATGCCTCCAGAGATCTCATTAGAATATTTTATTACAGTACATGTAACAAAACTTTAGAAAATAAAAACCATTATACTAGTTTATTCCTACAGTGTCCATCAAAGTGTTGCTGCTGCAGTTTTAGGAAATTATTCAATTTTCTAACAATTATGGGGATGACTGTAACTTTTTGGGAGTGGAACTGTAGAGAGGAAGTTACTATTATCTAGTCTAACTTTACTCAGAAATTTTTTACGATACTGGGGAAAACCTCTGTCTGCATGTTGCTGGCAGATACCAGGATGAGGAACATTTATCCATAGCAGTGAAGTCATGGAATGCTTTTTAGAGAAGGAAGACTAGATACTGGCCTCCACCAACTGGACAGCTGGACACAAAAATGGAGGAAATGTTTTGCTGGGACAAAACAAAGCCAAAAAACCAACACAAACCACCCTACTGCTGAAATACACTCTTTCCCTCTGGCTAGTGCCATTTTATCTTGAGGAATGACAAAAAGAATTGTAAACCTTACTGCAAAGTATACAGAGATTACTTCGCACATCATTGAAGTATATCCTGTCTCTGGGGCAAAAGCTAGCAATGGTTTAAGAGCATACGGTGATGCTGTACAGGAATTTCTTTCTGATACAGTTCCAACTCCTAGATGTAATTTCCCACTATCAACTTCAGCGCTGTTGATGAAGCTAATGTTGCTGTTCTTATTTTAAATGTGCCAGAAGGCTCTTTGATAATCGAAAATATTCTGGGCATCTTGAATGAATCTTAAAATTGAAAGAATCTCTCTTCAGTGAGAATAATTCTGTAGAGTTCAGTAGGGCTAGGTGGATATAGATAAACCATATTGGCCTACGACATCTGTGCCAGTACTGTAGGAGATTGCTTTGCCTCTGTTGCTGGCCAGATAATTCAAATCAGCCAGTGATTAATTAATGATATGTTCTTTGCAGTAAGACCATGTTGCAGAGATGGCCAAATACTGATTCACTTCAGATGTCAGAGAGATAAATCCACACAAAGTAATATGGTTGAGGTTTTGGTGGGTTTATAGGTGTTGAACTGGGAAAAGTTGTAGTGTTTAGCAGTTTAGAAGAAAAGGTTAGAGTTCTCCAGGACAAGTCTACACTTGGTGTACAGTGATATGGATAGCAAAAGAAAAAAAGCTGTAAGAGAGAAAATAAAAAATCCTGTCAGGACCTGTAATAAAAAAATGAATCCCACAAGAATTTTGGAGTGTTCACTTAATACATTCCATGTGTTGTAACTATGGCAGAACTTTTTGAGTCATGAGGTAACATTCCCAAGTAATTCCCCAAATTGGACTAACTGGCAGGGATAATTTTTTTCAGTCAACATAACTGTATTTATAAAGTTTGACAAACCAACTGTAGTTTACTTCAGGCTGTTGTATCTGGTTTCTTATGATAGGTTTCACCAGTTTACTTGATAGCTCTGTTGCACAGAACTAGGCAAATCTAATTTACATAATGGAGGCTCTGTGGGCAACTGGAGTTATGTCTTCCCCTTCTAATTCTGTGAACCTGGATTCACATGTGATGGGAGTTCAATAGAACAATGTGTTTTGTGGTCTCATTTACCAGCACGTCACCAGAAGAAATTTGTCCATATTAGACAAACTACTCAGATTTGATGGAGTCCAGGAAAATTTGCATCCTCTGATCCAGTGAAGTTAAGTAGTAGAAGAAAATGGCAGGAGTTCAGAATGGATTAGCTCTGATCTGGGTATCTAATGATCACAACTGGTACTTGTACAGTAGATGCTGCAAGCTTTGCTGATGTGACAATACTGTGAGGTGAATATTTTCATAAGAAAGGACAGTTTTGAAATCCATTAATGTACACACAATGGATTCTTTTTTCATTTTCTAGATTTAGTGAATGTCCATCTTTGTACCTGCTGTGACTGCATTTTCTAAGGTACAGAGCAATATCCTCTCTAAGACAAAAGTAGATTTCTTCTGGTTCTGCATCAGGACATAATTACTGTACACCAGACAGTAGAAATCATTTGTTCTATGGGAGTCTGTCATTTGGTCTCTTTGGTTGATTTTCTTTAATTTTCTCAATGACAGTACATGTGTACCAGTGACAGTACCCACTAACTTTTGTATCAGTGACTGTAGAGCCTGTAAACATATACTCCTACTATCACCCTTCTTCTGAGTGTGTGTAAACATGGTATAGGAGAATCATAGAAAAATTTTGATTGGAGGAAATTTATGGAGGTCATTTAGTCTTTCCTGCTAAAGGCTGCTCAGCTTGCCCTGTTCAATTTTGGATAAGGATGTTCAGGCACTTAGACAAGGATCTGGAAATCCTCAAGATGTAAAGTTCTCTGCCTCTCTGGGCAACTGTTTCAGTGCTTAGGTATGCTTATTGTGAAGAATTTTATATGTGTGTATATATATATATATATATATATATATATATATATACAGTTGGAATTTGTATTGGAATTTGTTGCTATTTGTAACAGTTGCTTTTTGTCCTTTCTTTGAAGGACTTCGCTTCTGTCGACCAGCACACTTCTGGAAAGTCATCATTAGTCTCTTCTTCATCTCCTCACTCCTCCCTTCCTCTGGAGTGCTTAGCAAGTCTTATAAGTTTGGCCTTAGACTTTTCTCCTGTCTAATTTTCTTCCGGAGGGGAAAAAATAGCAGACTCAAAATTATCTTCTGTCCAACCCTCCGCCCCCGCCATTATGGAATGTCTTTACATAAAGGTTGCAAAATTCCCTGTATTTTGCCTGCCCCTTGTCAAAATTACTCAAGACACAGAGAAGTGCACTAGGCAAGTGTTTTTAGGAAATCTTCAAAAGCAAACAAAACTGAGTATAATCCATGCTACTCAACAGCTCAAGGTAGTAGAGGCAGCTGCATATTTTTGAGGTAAGAATCTCACATTGGTACCAGTGCAAACCTCACACTAAAGTTTGTGAAATTCTACCATTTAAGAAAAATTTTCGAAGTAACACAGAGACTGCTTGGATATTTTTCTATACATTCATGGTAAATCTTGATTTGTAATGCAATTAAAATGCTTTTGTGTGTAAGCGTAATCATAAAAACCTGTAGAAAATTATGTTTTTGCATACTCATCTGTATGCTGAAAGAAAATATTTTATCTATGTGGTTGTTAATACACCCAGACACAGAACTATACTATGAGATCAGCAGCAGATTATCATGTGCAGCAATTCCATTAAATGCCCTGGAAGGAATGCTCTCTATTGCCAAAGTGACATGGTTTAAGTCCAAATGACAGTGTAAAGGCTAAGTGGATTTTGTTCACAGATGCATATTCTATTGGTAGTGCTCATAGTCTGCCTGTTCCAGGCAAATCCAGACACTTTTGTACTTCTTGATGATCAGCAGGTTATTTGTATGGTTTGACCATCTAGTTCCCTGAGCATAGCAAAACTGATTCTTTGGGACAAGTGTGTGGTAGTTTTTAATTTATGCCTGTCATAGCAAAAGGTAGGTTAAAATTCACAGACTTATGCTAGGAGCCATGCTAGCTGCATGACTGGTGCTAGCTGCTACATGAAATCAACAGGTTCATCAGCTGACCCACCCCATGTGCAGTGACATTTGTCCTAGTAATATTAATCATATCAGAATTTCTACATAAAATAAAGTCGGCAAAGGTTTCTGCCTCGTATTGGATGAAACCGATTCCTGTTTTGATGAAAATGAGTGGCCATTATGTGGTCACAAAATGCCTGTTATCTGGACCAAGTCTTATCTTAAAAATATATATACCAAGAGGGCAAATAATGAAAATTCTAACTGAAGTTATATGAAAAAATTAATTAAAAGGAAGCAAACAGAAAAAAACTGACAGGAAACAACTGACACAAACCCCCCTAATGCCCCTTAAAAACACAAACAAAAACACCCGAAAAAGCAAACCCATTTGAAGGCCAAGCTGGAAACACTGAAAATTATAGAAGAGTCTACAAACAGAGACTGGAGCCCTGCAGTTGTGGCCTCACTATGGTAAACTAAATCATCTGTACAAGCTGGTTCCAATAAACCATTCAGCGTGATAAAGGGATGCTATTATATTACAAAGCCCAGAAGGCTCTGGTACTTCCAATGTCATGAATTGAATAGGATAAAAGTATTTTAATGCAACTGGCATAGCTTTCTTCAGTGAAAACAGCTATAGACAGAAAAAATACCCCTTTATTAATATATATAGTAGGTCACTAGGACAAATTAGAGGGAAGTAATCTGGTTTGTTCCAATCATTCAGTACTGTGAAAACAGTTTAAGAAACTATGTAAAAGCAGCTGTGAAGCAAATGATCTTTATAAAAAGTCTTGTAATAAAAAGTTTCTCTTGAAAAGTGAATTGCATGCTGTAGTAGAAGGGCCCCTGTCAAGATGCCATCATGTTTTTTACTGGACAGAAATTTAACCCAGAATCAGTCTCTGGAAGGAAGACACAGCGCCTTGCTACCTTTGCAGTTATTGTTTTATTCTTTCCTTCTTGGTTTCAGTACTAGTGGTGGAGAGGGACTGTTGCCTGTGAATGATAATTCCTATTCTGAAACATCCGCTCTTCTTGGAGTTCTGTTTCCTCTGTGGTCATCTGACATTCAGCAAAATAGGATAAAGACAAAACAAAGCCTATGAGCCAAATGCCAGAATCCTTACTCAAGCTCCATTCCCTGCTTTTTGATGAAAAACGTGTGAGAACAGGCTGCAAGGGAGACGAAATCACTGTGAATTTCAGCTCCTCACAGTTCCCTCTTGAATTCTCTTGTCAGAGTGGGCTTTAAATCCCAGAAACTTCTACGCTTAAAATGTGAATTGCATATCTTAGGTGATCTGAAGGCATCAAAATATCAAATATGAATGCTATAGCATTTGGTGATAGCTCTGTGCCACCACGTTCTACTGAATTTGTCTGATGGTGTTTGTTCATGGTGTATGTATAGAGGAACTGCTGGGCCAGGCAAGTTCCCTGGGTGTGGGGCTCATGTGGATGGAGTGACACAGGTTCTTTGTACAAGGACCAGCAAGGCGTGATTTGTACCTCAGTCTGCATGGGCAAAAATCCCAGCATTCAAAAAATCATTGAACTTTTAATTATTTTCTTTTGAGAGTCATTTTTGCGAACTAGATGGACTCTGAGAAGGAAAGAGTTACATAACTAGGATACCTTAGCCAGGTAAGGTGATCTGGGGTAACAAGCTTCCCTTACCAGTAAAGCCTTTGGAATCTTTGTCGTCAAAGTTGTTGAAGCCACAGGATGCTTGGAGGGAAAGGCTGTAAAGACAAAGGAGGGAAAATACTGCTAAATCAATGTTTTCTGTGCAAGGGGGAAGCTCTGAATTTCTGTAGCTCTTCTGTTGCTGTCAGTGCAGCTTCTTAATGAACATCTAGGGTCTCTGCAGGTGTAAAAAGACACAACTCCTCCAAAAGCCCACCCAGCTTTGCCTGGCTACCTTGGTTGGAGATCAAGCCTTTAAACACCATGAGGCTTTGTAGAGTACTATGATTTGAATTAGGTCTCCAGTATAACTCAACACATTTCTAGGAAGTTGCTCCAACAGACATAGTCTGCACAGTTAGTTCTTGGATTTTACTCTAATTCACAGAATCAGAGTGAAAAATAGTGTCCTAAATGTGTATCGTTGTGTCAGTCATATATACTTAGACATCATTGGCCTTCACCACAAATCTGCCAGTGCAATCATGTAAATTAGTATCTTATGTTTTCTCATGTTAATGATGAATTGAGACCTATCATCTCTCCTTCACCACACCTCCTTCCCACAAACCCTTGATTCTGCAGTCTTTGAGAAAGAAAAGCAAATTCAAATATTAAGCAAAACTTCTTGTCACAAAAAATATGGAATAAAAAAAAAAAAAAGAAGACATGAAATGCTCTGTATCATTTACGATGTAATCTCCTGGCAATAGAAAGCTGGCAATGTGCTACAGTCATGCTTTCAATTACATTACTAAGTAATCACACATTAAAGTCTAATGGCAAATGAGTCTTTATTCCCAGGCTGCCCTGTCCAATTGTTTTCTAAATTGGTTTCAGGAATAAGGATGCAAGTATGACTGCAAAAATATTATTTATGGTTTGGAAGTCATCTTTTGTATCTTTTTTTTTTCACTGTGTGCTTTTGGCAGATAGTTCAGAATGTAGTTTATTATTTCTAGGGACATGTTATAGTTTGACAGTTAAGAAATGCTTAAATCTCATTATAAACTTGGTTGGATTGATAGATAGAGTTGTCATATTTTCACTGCCACCAAATATGTTGTCTGTCCTGTAGGAAATTACAGTTTCTCAGGAAAGACCTGTGTTGGAATTTGGTATTTTTTGCCTTTCTCATGCACTTCCATTGCTCCTTCTCAGGGCCTGCAGCCAGTGGTATGTAGTGGAAAAAAATGTACAGGCTTTGTATCTTAACAATATTAAAGTTTTCAAATATGACAAAATGTAAGACGTATGGTGCTTTCCATAATAATAATAATAATAATAATAATAATAATAATAATAATAATTCCCTGAGGAACAGAGAACTTCAAAGTACAAAATAAATTTCAAGGCTTTAAGAAGGTAAAACCTCAAATTGTAGTGGATATTCATGCTAAATGTTAGAAGTTTTCCTTTTATATTGCACTTTGTAAAAATATATTTATATAGCTGACATTTTCTTTTCTCAATATCATTGTGTTTAAACATTTTGGAAGTACTTAATCTCATGATAGTTCTTAACGAACAGGTTTTTGCATTCAACTGCATTTTCGCATAGAGCAGAAAAATATAACACTTCATAGAGTCTAATTAATCGAGCCATCACACATTAAGGTCATCAAAAGAATGCTGTGTCTCTGGTGGTTACTTGAGTATTACTTGGGTACAAAATTACTTGCCACTTGGGTACAAAGAAGGAAGAAATGCAAAGCAGGCTTGTTTGAAGACTACGTACTATGAGGTCACAAACAGAAAAGAGGTTTTAAAGAGATCTAGCTCCATAGGTCTCTTCCAGACCCACTTGAAGCAGCCAAGACCATGAGCAGGAGCTGCTGTCCATTAGTGTTTGATGCTCTGAGCACAGAACTTTGGTCTTGAAAAATTTAGATGTTTTGGATGGCCCAAATGGAAGCCTGTTTCCCTATTGACATCACTCCCAATTTTGGGAAAACTTTCCATCAATTGTGGTACCTTCAGAGAAACAAATCTTTATGCTGCTTTTAATATCAATGTGCACATATAGAGAGAAACAAAAATACATTCACGATTTGTATTGCACAGAAAGGTATTTAACAAAGACACAACTGTTGTTGCATTACAACTTATGGAACAAATATATTAGGGCAATGTGAGTGTCTCTTAGCTCCTGCTGCACTTAACTATTTCTACCTCCTGTTCTCCCTGTGGTGTGTTGTGTGATGTGGAGAGACTGAAACTGGGTTTTTTTTTGTTTTTTTTAAGTTGCATTCTTCTTATGCTTTAAACACCAAGTGTGTGAATGCTGCTACCAGAGACATGGTAAAATGCTGCTACCAGAGACGTAGACCCAGCAGGAACCCAATGTGAGCACTGCCAAGCTGCCCCAGAGCCCAGTATGAGCCCTGCAAGGTTTGATGAATTCTAAATGTTAATTAAGTCAGATGGCTAGTTTTAGTTAAGACCATAAGTGGGTCTGATCCCTGTGAGATTTTACTATAGTGAAAATGCAAGTGCTAGAAATTACATTGCCGTAATGACTTTTACAGGGTCTATACACTGAGCCCAGCAACTGAGCTAGTGAATGGGGTTGCTTGCTGTGTGGGAGGTGCTTTATGAAGGCAACATTAGACCACGGTAAAGATGATGTTTAATACAGAAGTGGAAGTGAAATGAGTGTTGCTGTGGTAGATGGATCTGGTTGTTTGATTTGGCTGCCTCAGTTTTTGCTTTGAACTGAAGCATTTTATGTAATTGTGGCTGCCAGGGCAAACGACCTCTGAGTTTTAGGAAGGAAGCCACCACAGTCAATCGAGGGGTGGGAGAAGACTTTGTCTTGGTGTTGTTTTTCTTAATTAAATACCTGACAATTAGATGAAGAAATTTTTCAGAAAGGACCTGGTGCTGCCCCTTAACTCTCAAATCAGGAAGTAAAATGGGTCATTTGAGAAAACTGCCATGTTTGGGACCCACAGCTGTACAACCCTGACTTTACTCCCTGCAGCGCTGTGAAAAGAGATGTCTTGCCAACATGTTTTGAACTATGCAATATGGACTTTGAATAAGATTCTTACCAAGACCTTTCACCCATGTACTGAATTAAACTTGATGGACCTAAGCAGTGTTGTGACTCAGTGCAAGTAGATAGTCCTGCATTATTTATTTGATTGGTTTGCTTTTCATGTAACATTTCATAGGTACAGTGGATTTTATGTGGTGAAGTGATCATTTTAAGGGTAATGCTATAAATACTTATGTAAACAAGTATATGAAGAATTCCTTTAAGTGTTTCTCTGTCTCAGAAGTGCTCTTGAGAGACTTTACCATTAACATGATTTATATTGAACTATACTTAAGCAGGAAGTCTAGAGTGTAAATAAATAAATGCTTCTTGCATTTATTGGGTCACTTCTTGACCTGAAACAAGATCAGCTGAGGACAACCCTAAGCATAAAATAATAAGGTTTATTAAAATGGTAATTTCTGCAAATGTTCTGTAAAGAAATATTTTTGTTGTGTGATTTTAACCGTATCTGCCTCTTCTAGTGAAAGAAGAGGTAGAAGAGAAGAAAATGAGGTTGGAAGTGTTCCAAATACTCTAAGCATAATTTACTGATGCTTAGTTTGTGCTACAAATGTTCAGAAATTAATTAGAAAACTGTCCAAATTCCCTGAGAATACACTGATATGTCTTTCACCAAAGGTTGTTGCTAACAGTGAGAAATTGTTCTGGTAGAGACTGTATTGAGAATGTGCTAAGTACTTACTGGTATATCACTTTATTTAAAGGTCCCTAGGCTTTATAATAATCCTGAGGTTTTGTGCTAGGTAATGTACAAAGAAAATGAGGACACGGGAGTCAGTAAGGGCGCTTGAAATGTGGAAAATACAAAGAGGAAAATGTGTATGCAGGATGGCTTTATTTCTATTTTATGCTGTAGTATTGGAGACAGAGTAAGGTTTGCACTGACTGAGGAAGGTGCTTTAAGCACCTGCCTCCCACAAGCATCTAATTTATCTCTTGTAAATATGTATGTTGATATCTAAATGAACTAAGATTATGGCAGGTCAGGTAATCTAAAATCACATTATGTGTCTATGACACAGGCAGCAACGAAACCCAGACCTGAATTCCAGTCCTGTGGTTTAGCAGCAGTGTCAACCTAACTTTAAATATGAATCCATTGCCATTTATCGTCCTCCTGCATCTCCCTGTCTCACCCTACCTCACAAATTCTGGAGAGTTCAACAGGTTTTAACTTTCTTATTGTTAATATGAGTTTGGGGTTTTTTTAACCTTTTTATTTTCAGTTACTGTCTGTGATGGTGTGAGCAAGGTATGATGTAGTTCCAGTCCAAAAGCAGTGTGATTAGGGTCAAACTGCTCAGATGCATGTGTTTTGCAACTCAGTTCAGGTTAATAATTTAACCTCATTGCTGTAGAAATGCACTGAGTCACAGAACTTTGAGTTAGTTTGAACTACAGGGATGTTTTCATGGGTGTCCAGGAGGCACAAGTTTACAAGTTTTGTACTAAAATGCTTGCCTACATTTTAGTCAACATTTGTTCTTCCAGCCTAAGCAGGTCTTAATTCCTCTTTTGGTATTACAAGCATAAAGATTTCACTTATGATTGCATTCAGAGACATTAAAACATTGATTTGGGCTTCATTATATATGGGGGATTTAATTTATTTTGCATTATTATGACTTCTAAAGAAATACTACACATGAAGATGAAATATGTTTGAGATCTAATTATCTTCTTGTTGTTATGGAATATGTTTTTTTTTCCTTCTAAGAAGGAATTTTGAGAGGAGATTCATAGCAAATGAATGAACTCATGATCTTGGAATAGCATAACTTAGGAAGGACTTTGACCCCAATAGACTGTGGAATAATCTCTATATGCATGTTGTATTTTGGGTTATGGGATTCTTGTGATTACCATGTACTGTACTTGAAGTGAGAGATACTTTGTGTTCAGTAATTTTGGATTTAACTTCATCAAGATTAAAATCTATGACACTGAGAAATGGTAAAAGCCTCCAGGGATATTTCAGATATAAGAAAGTGCAGTGAGCCTGTCTATATAACTGATCACACCTTGACTTAGAAGCTTATTCTGAAATCAATGCCACACAACTACACACAACATCAGGGGAAGTCTTCAGATGAAAATATGAAGTTAAGCAGTGCTCAAAATTATAAATGCATGATACTTTCTTCAGATGAAAAGCCAGTTATAGAATAATAAAAATTTTTTGTTTCTTTTAATTTAAAGAACATGACCAAAGATAACTAGAAATTGATTCAGTTGAATTGTTTTCAAGGAATCAAATAACTTATTTCCATGGACTTGCAATTTAAGCCTGTGGATAGAGGAGCTTAGCTGGTGAACACACACTTTCATATAAAACATAAGCTGTTATCAAAAAGGGGTTTATGCCCTCAAAATTCCCACGAATAACTTCCTTTTAAAATTAATTTCAATATATCTCTTTTTTTGTTTTCTTTTTCTTCCAGATTGTGAGCTAAAACATTAATAAATATACGTAAAGACTGAGAGAATTAAAAAGAAAGGCTTCTGAGTTAAATTTTCTTAAACTTTATACAGATGCAGACAACAATAAATTTATTTGTATAATGTGCATATATATATACATATATGCACAAACATTCTGGTGATGAAGTAACAAAGGCTTGTGTACTGGAAATGCAAAGGATGGCAGGGAATTGTAATACATGAAATGGTTCATCAGAGGGTCTGAAAGTACTTCCCTTTCAGAAATGGTAGTTAATTAATCCTGAAAATGCCCTTTATGATAAAGTTCAGTTTTAAAAAGAGTATTAAGAGATCAAAAGTTTTTGTGACCATTTTAACTTATTCCTAAATTCAGAATTTGAATTTGTTTCTTATTCTCAAATACATTCAAGGTAATGGCTAATTGTAAGCATGTGCTAAAGTTACATGGGCATAAATACATAATTAATTTTTAAGGTCTCTTGCTGAATAGGTTTGCTTTTCTGATTCAGCTCTGACTTTGTAAAGTCATAATGCATTTTCCACAATGAATATAAAAATCTCTTAAAAACAATTAGAAACAGTTACTTTTTTTTTTTCAAATGATTATTAATATGGATCAGCTCTTTAATTCCAATTCTACTGTCTGCTTATGTATAGCTGTAAATCTGAAGTATCTTGAGTGAGTTACAACATTAGATCATTCATAAAACTATACAAAAGGATTATACTGACTTCATCCTATATACTCTGTCTTTTCCTTGATGTATGTGATCTGCATTAATTGATTAATTGCTCTATGTTTATAGCTAGGGATTGAAGTAGTTATCATGCTTTTGTAGTAATCAGTTCCTCTTCTTGCTGATTCTTTTACTCTAGAGAATAAAAGAAATTCAAAGTAAAAGCCAATGACTGTATATCCTGTGCATTAAGGTTGCCATTTGGTGGTCTAATTAAAAAATTCTGCCAGTTACTAACATAATTTCAAACAAAGTTTGATGGAGACCACTAAAAAGGCATTGTCCTACAGCCTGAAGGCAGAGATCATATTCAGAAACAATCCCTTTTGTCTGTGAGTGAGTACATTGTTCATTCTTTGGAAATCTGACAAAGATATTTGTT